>NW_010140131.1:0-10770 GCF_000699245.1 Pterocles gutturalis | reverse complement strand
GCTTGAAGCTGGTCTCTGAAGCAAAATGTCATGACATAGGACTGTGTTTTATAAGTAATGTCTTCACAAATATGTAGACAGACACTGTTGCTACAGAGTTAGATAGATAAATGTTACAACCATTACATATTGAGATTCAGTTAAAAACAAAACAAACCAACCCCTCCCCGTCCCCCAAAGCCCTCAAAACAACCCCACAAAAACAAACACAACATTTGGCAGTCCAAGTCCAAAACTGTAAGCCCTGCTGGGCTGGCTGTGAACAGAAGCACATCTTGTCCTCAGTTTTCAGTACTAAAGATAACTATCTGAACATCATCCTGCACCTGAGCATGTGCAGAAGCACCTCAGTCCTGAAAGGCCGTGGAGAGAAGCTCCATGTAAGACAAGATCTTTGTCTTCAAGCCTAAGCCTTCCTAGGGATCAGATCTTGGGGAATATTCTTGTAAAAAGTTCCTGTATGAAAGTTTACTAAGCCTATTTTTTAGAAAACATAAACTTGCTTGGTTTTGATGTCTTTGGGGAGACAACTAGAAATTGCTGCCCTCATTTTGTTCTAGCAGTGCATCTAGTAAACTTCCTGTGGGATGTACACATAATGATTTTATGGCATCAAACCACACAGATTGTCTCTTACTTGCCTTGCAACTCCCTTTGAATGTCTTTTTTTATATATTATATATATGATATGTGTTATTATTTATATCATATATGTTATATTCTTATTTTCTTATTCCTTAACCCATGTAGAGATCTGATAAGTAAAAATTTCATCATATATAGTGATCACTATATAGTGACTTCACCTAGTAACTAATTTGCTGGCTGCTGTGACTCCAGTGCTGCCATGTCAATCTTCCCATCACATACCTAGACTTAACTTTAGTTTCTATGTAATTTTCCTAGGCTGAAGAACATTTTTGTTAACTCCTTCAAACAGTTCTAATCCTGACCTCCTCAACTCCCTCCTTTTGACTTGCATCACTTGCCAATTTAGTACATTTAAATGCTTTTATTATTCTAAAAGTTTTGTCCTTCAGAAAGCCAGATGTGTTTGGTAATGTTTGTTTTACAAATTGTTGCCAAATCCCAAGGGTTCAAGCTTGACTTGTTCAAGGGACAAGGTAATGATGTTGAAAATTATTCCATTGTGCCAGTTAAGTATTGCCCTTATTAATCAATCCTCAAAGCATGCTAGGAATGTTAAAATCTGCTAATACATCTTCTTTAATTAACACTACTGAATTCATACATTGCCTTCAAACTAAAATTATACCTTCTGTAATGTGAAATTTTTACTGTTTGCAAAAAGTCAGTTAATGTCACGTTTCCAAAAGCACGTATTGCATCATCAACATAATACTATTAATGTCTTTAAAAACATTAGAGTGATACAAGCCCAATGTACATGCCCTGCTTGATCTAAGCATTTCCACTCACGTCTGTGGGCATTAGGTAAGTCTCTAGCCATACTGTAAACATGCATCAAGCAAAAATTAGCACAATTAATACACTACAAAGAGGGGAGACTAATGCTACCTAACAAGGCCAAAGCCTAACTCATGGCACAGGTTGAGCGTCCTTCCACTCCCAGCAGTTCTGGCCCCAGTGTCTCAGCAGAAACCCCTCTGTGCTGAAATGCTCCAGGATCCTTCACCCATGGAGCATTTTAGGTCCCATTTTCCTAAACTCACCGGTTCCATAAGCCAGGAGCGTTGGCCTGACACAATCTCAGAATTTTTAAGAAAAATGGAGTATGTGACTAAGAGCAATATCTCTGACAAAAGACTTCTGCACACCGCCTGGAAAATGTAAATTGGTCCAACCGATTAAAGATTTTAAATTTCCCAAACAAATGAGTATCGTATTTTCGTAACATCAAAAATTAAGACCTTTCTACCTCATTGTCAGAAATGAATAGACCATTTCAACTGCACTACAAAATACAACAAAAAATGTCCTCAAATAGATGTCTGGAATATAAAATTTCAGAACAAATGATTAATATTTGGCAAAATAATTAGCAAGTGAATCATGATCTTATCATCAGGTGTGTCAGGCAGCCTTAACAGTGACCTGTCAAAACAACATTAGAAAATAAGTGAAAAATTAGATCATATTTAAGTTATTCAGAGAAAGACACATTACAGAGTCATTACAGTCATTCTAGGACCAGGTGCTAGCAACTCAAGGAATTCAATATTCAGTTAAAAGAATTTTTTTTAAAGAATCATTCCCTGTGGCTTATGATAGCCACAAAAGGAGAAATATTTCAATCACACTAAAACCAATTAATATTAGAATTTAAGCTGATTAGTTTAAAATAACACTTCAAGATATCTTACAATTTCTCTCCACACTTTCAGTATCATACCCATATATATCTAAAACTGAATCTTATGAATATGCTCCTCTCCATCTCTACTCTCTACTGAGGCTGAAAAAAGTGTCTGTTAATGCCTTGCGACTCCAAGATAACAACATCCTGATTACCAGGCTGGAAAGTACACTAAGACTCCTGCTTTTTCACATAATTTAGGGACTTGTGGAATTACAGACTTAAATATTTCCTGAAAAAATCCTTTAGTCCCACAAATGTGATAACACCCTTAAATCGAAGTTCATCACAGGTAATTTTTTTGTGGAACTTGGCTCTAGTAGAGGCAAGTTCAATATTTCGAATGAAAGTGGAAGAAATTTTTTATAAAAAGGTCAATCTGGAATTAACACTTTTCCTTCTGTACATGTGCACAGCTGTAATTAACGTTACTTTAGTATGTGGTTATATAATTGAACCCCCATATGAGAGATCTCATCATCTGAAAGATAATAACTGCACCCACAGTTATATGCAGCTGTAATTTTACAGGCAAATTGTGGCCTGCCTAAAATTCAGCCCTGGTGAAAATGCATCAGGCAGCTGCCTTCCCTGCTGTGCTCATATTCCTCACCAAAAATATTTTGTCAAAAATAAATTATTTTTATGCAAGAATGACTAAAGTCCTTGAGCAGCATTCTGGGGAGGCCATATGACAAGGTGCTGTATTTGAAGTAATTCCTACATAAGTACATCATCTATTATAAACAATTAGAAACCTGTCATTAGTCATACCCGTGGTGTACTTCTATGGCTAATGGTTAATGCCTTCAAAGTAGAGCAGCTTTCACAACTCCAGGGATATTATTCCATACTATATTGACACACCTTAAAATGGGCTAGTTTCCCTGAAATCTGGGCTTATTAAACAGACCTTTTTGTTTTTATACATTTAGAGGCCTGGGAAACACTTGCCATCTGCCAATACAAGCCCTTTGCAAACAAACTCTGTTACCAGGTTTCCCATTCACTTCCTAAAGGGACAAGTTCTGCCAGCCAAAACAAACGATAAAACCCACAATGTATGTTTGGATAAACAAATATACATTAATACCAAAATATACAATTGGAGTACATTCAATGAATTTCTGACTTTTTCTAACATTTTCACATTGTTTTAGGCTGATTATCAAAACATATATATCCATGCACAAGGATGTTTATTTTCATTTCCAGGTCTTCCACCTGTCAAACAGATGGGTTTTCCAGGGAGAGTAACATTTGTTATGTCTGTACTGCCACTCAGGGCTTAACAATATGAATGTAATAGTACTTCTGATTCAAGACTGAGACAGATGTTACCTTTTTGTCTCTGGGCTCTACAATATACTTTTTTTATGAGAAGAAAGTCAGCCCACAGTGAGATGTGGTAAATAACCACTGATTTGGAAAACAGCCACTTGAAATGACTCTGCTGCTACCCACCGGTTGAGTCATTTCAGGTGGGCGATTCAATGTAATTTTGAAAACACATATTATCTTGTGGGGTTGCCATGAACACTTTTTCTTTTCCTGTTTTTATGGAATTAGGACACAGTTCAGGGACAAAATGTCTCATCTAGGGTAGGAAAGAGAAAAGAAAGATAGAGAAATCCATGAATCTTGTAAGGAAGATTTGTAACAAGAAACAACCGGTATTTGCAAAAGAAACTATCCCTTTAGAAAATAACATAATAATGATTATTGTAAGCTACTACATAAGAAGCAATATTTCCAGAAACACAAGGATGAGACATAATTCCATACCCCTGCCCACACTGAATAGGAAGAAACTACAAAAGCTGATTGTGAAAGGTCTGGGGAAACTAGTAGCAGTACCTGTTCATTTACCCAATTCTGCTGAAATTTTTAAAAGGAATTTGAAGTGGAGCGAAGATACATCTCTACCTGTCTTCTGTCTGTCTGAGTGCTCATATTCATGCGCTTATGCACTTTTTATAGAGGTAATCAGTATATTTTAAAGGAAAAAGACAAATCTGATTGAAAATATTTCATCAACATTGTTTTTACTATGAAACTACTGAATTGCAAAAATATCCCATTTCTGTAGGTAAAGAAAAAACAAAAATAATTTTGTCTGGATTTCTGTTTTAGGTGATTATACAAAATGAATTTTAATTTTTATTCAGAAATTCTGCACAGTTTTCCACTGACAGGGTTTGGGTTCCACTTCTTGTGGCCCCAAACCACATCAACAGATCGAAGATCAACCATACAAATATGTAAACAATGGTCATGTAAAACATTTTTGGACATATTTTGATTTCCTTGCCCTACACATCTGATATCTTTGATCAGAACATTGCTTCTGTGTTAACTTTTGCTGCATGCATCAAGTTTTAGAAGATAAACTTTTGCCTTGCCTTTTAGGGCAGGAATTATGGGTGAAATCCAGATGTAAGCAAGTCAGCAAATTTGCATTACACTTTAAGAATCTATTAAATACACCTGCCTGTCTGACACAAAACCACAAATAACAGAAGTAACAGAAATTATGGAAAAGCAAAGAACAGGAACAGTAATCATCCTTACACAAGGCACAAAATTTCTTTTGGGAAGAAAAATACAATGGAGATTTCTAGAGCCAAAACAGAACCCAGACACTCATTTCAGAGTACTCAGCTACACTGAGTATCAGCAAAAACAAAAAGCTAAGTCTTTATAGATGGATTCCGTTCCTTCCTTTTAGAAATAGTTACAAAATTAAAAAAAAAAAAAGTTCTATTCCTCTATTAGATTGAGCTAAACTTGCACTTGAATTCTACATTAAATCTGAATTGAACTATCTCTATCAAATAGAAATTTCCTTTAAATTGGCTCTGTTCTCCTTCTATTCAATTTGTCTTTGTCCAGCCTCCATTTGTAAACCATATGTATCTATCTAGTAGGTGAAGATTTGCCCAAGCCTCTGAAGAAAAAAAGAAACAAATTTTGTGACAGCAAAATTCTTAGATAAACATGTAATGATGGAATTGATTCCGTAAAGATTTCATTTTTTTCTTGGCACTATGATCCAGATTAACTTAGTTCAGCCATATCTATGACCCTTTAGCAAGATGACGAGATAATTACTGATATGAAGGTATTTCATCTTTGTGAGACTTAAGATGCACCTCAATCTTTCTGAAGAGTAGACACTAGAAATTCAGAAAGCACACACAGACATGCCATTATTCTTAACAAATAATAGGATATATCACACACTTCTGCAAAAAAAAAAAAAAATCTGAGAATAAAAACACTGCCTGAGATACATACTGGATAGTATCCAAGGAAACTATTTCAAGCTCTTTCTGTGAGCAAAGGAAGAGAGTCATGCATTAAGGGTCTTGTTTCTTTCATCATTCAGAACTATTACCCATGTAACAGCAGATACACCTGGCTCACAGTCAAAAGACGACACAAACATGTTTCCCAAGCTTTTAAAATGGGGCTGGGAAGAATCAAACATAATGGTCGTTAGTAGAGGTGACAACTATGTAAAACTATTGAGATGTTGCTTATTTCTTATATTGTACACTTCAAAGCAGATTAATCAAGCATTTCAGAAAATAAAAATACAGAATCATTCTAGTACACTCTTTACAACATGTGAATTTAAGGCAAGAGATCACAGAAATTATGGACCTGCCAAAGCTGGGGGCTCTCACTGTACAGACCTGGGATGATATCAAGGTAGATATCAGTATTCAGTTTGAAGGGTGGGGTTTTTTTATGTGTTACATTTGATGCAGCTCCATAACACCTGAAAATAATCTAGAGTTCTAAAGCGCATCCATTTTATACTAGTGCTGTATTTTATCATGTTGTCAATCTGCAAATATATTGTAATTGTCAAAATGACATTGTTGAACCTGTTGTGTGACACTATAACCTTGGCTTTTGCATATGCTGCTGTCGATTCAGAAGTGAGACAACTGAGTTGATCTGGCTTTTATAAACTTCTTCAGTCCCACAATTTACTGTTACTCAGCAGTCAGTCCTGTAGGAAGTAATATTCTGGTGACTGAACCCATTTATTTATGTAACTTCCCCTGACAGACCTCATAATTTATATCCATAGGTGTCCTTCAGATTGGATAAAGACTGATGGTTGAACAAGAATTGTATTTTAATAGACATTGCATTACAAGTTTTTTCTTTAGGCGAATCCAGGCTCTGATCTCAATTAAGCAAAGTGTATCTAAAACTCCCTTAGCACAAACACTGTATAGATGCATGAGCTGTTCTACAGAATTATTCTTCGTTTTCTTGAATTTATTTGTGACTTTCACAGGATTTTAAAATGTGGGTTTAAATCTACCAACTAAAGCTTGGTGAATGGAAATTATATGCAATAAAGTTTGGTGAATGGAAAATATATGCACTTCTGTCACATGAGTGTAATTTGGGGCAAGTATGTTCCTAGTATACCAATGGAAGTTCAGAGTATGCAGTTTTGGAGGAGTTTATTTTGTGCAATTAATTTGGAACTAAGGCCATTTCCTAGTAGTTAAGAGACAGTAAGCATGAACTCAATTTTCCATTCTTCTCCTGGGTGCCCAACAATTCTTTGCTATGTTTACAAAATGCCATGTCTACCAACACCTGTCCTCTAGCTAGATCTGCAAAATTATCAAGAAGTAATCATTCTTACATCCTGAAAGATGTATCATAATTAGCACTAGAAAGTGTTTCTGCATAGTATCGAGTTATTTCCAGAGCCTGAATCATTGAAATATTCAATTCTTAATTTATTCTGATAATTCAATATACAGAGACTGACTTAGAGTGAATTATTTGTAAAAGCACTTCTTCTCTCTCCTGAGTATATGAGAAGACTGTGGAGCTTCTTTTCTTATCTTAGGTCCTTACAGGTGAAGGATTGTGCATAATTCCCATTACTTCCAGTTTGCCAATGGGACAATGAACCACAAATCTGAAACAATTTGCTCTGTTGCATAAGGACTGTGTAAGCAGAATAATTAATTTATAGGTGCATGAAGATGTTCCTCCTCCAAAACCCTCATTTTTATATTTAGTGGGTATACAGAGTGCTGTGCTCAGGAACATCAGTAAAATGGATTGTCAAAGATCTGCCTTGTAAGCATCAGACTGAAGTGCTTGGGCTCATTTCTAACTCATCGTCTGTAGTATTAGGAATCTAACTTTTCACCCATGAACAAGAAAAATTAGGCTGTAGCGCATAGCAGTGATTATAGTAGTGGATTGTTTCTTGTTCTTGAGAGCATTTCTTATCTATTTTGACATTCTTTTGTATGTAATCTCTGGTAAGAGTGTTGGGAAGAATGCTTTCTTCCAGGTCACAGGTGGCTGAGAATTTGCAACTTTTTCTCTCAGAAAGGTATTCACAACAGTTTAGCATATCTTCAGACTGAGTTCTGAAAAACACTCTTTTTGGAGCTATCCTGAAGGAGCTGCAAACCCACATGCTGGCAATATCAGCAAGAAATATGCAGAATTATTTCCCCACTTACTTTGTTAATCCCCTATTATTTCTAGGTACTGTGACTTTCAGATGCTTTTAGCAGACTGCAAATGTGCAAAAAATTCCATGCAAAAATGTGTGCTTGTAGAGGTGCATGTGTTTCAGTCTTCACCATCTTGTCTTGATCTTCCTTTCCACCTTTAAAATTTTAGTCGCATGTGAAAAAAGAAGAGAGTAAAGTTAGCAGTTCAGATATGCCTTGCAGTATAGGGTGATCGTCAGTTCCTGATTTCTGATGCAAATGCTTTTCTGCTCACACAGATCTTGAGTTTGTGAAGTTTCAGAGTGATTCAAGTCCCTCTTTCTCTACAGGGTTTCATCATATGAGTAAAAAGATAATGTACTCACTGAGCAGGATTCACTGAAGCTGCTCTCTGTATGTACACTCTGGTATTCTGCTACTGTAGCACTCCACCAGATCAGCAACTAAAAAGAGCCTAAAAATGTAATTTCATTTATGCACCCCAGTAGGTATTGACAAACATCTACAATGCCCAGTATCTTTTCTTCCTATTTGCAGTATCAGCTGACATCTAAACAGATCTGGGAGAGCGGAGAATTGATGGCTTTAATAGTTTCAGGAAGAACCATCCTACATGAAGCACAGCTTAACCGAGATGCACTCACTTTCATGATCATATGCAGAGAAGCAAATGGAATGTTAATGTAACTGATTATAGTGTGTGCTTCACTTAAAAAATGGGGACAGGTCTCAGTTGGGAGAATTTAATTAAAGCAGTCTTCCAGCAAGATAATTATGTACCACTGGACCCTCCTAGTCCTTAAACTTCAGTTAATAATAGCACAATAATCAAAGATTTCTACATTTTTGGCCAACTAGCAACATGGTGAACTTGAACAATATCTGAAAGTATGGCTTTTCTGACTACTGATGCTCTCAGAACCTGAAATGAAGTTGACTGTTAGATTCATTTCTCATCTTATTGAAAATTAACTATTATAGTACTACCACCACCGGTACATTAACATCTACTCTTATGATGCTTTCATCTAGAGGTCTGATTTTTTTTTTTTTTTTTTTTTGGACAAAGGATGTATCTTTACTGTGGTTTACCAATGGGAAAACTATCACATGAAAGTGAAGAAAGAAGGGAGACTGGCCTTTAACAGGGACGAACATGCTAGGTTTCTTCCATTCTCATGCAATATTCTAGGTTGTATATTACTTATCCATGCATTTTGGATGTGTAAACTGAAATGGTTTGACATAATGGTGGGACTTGAAGCTTGTGTGATTTATTTACATGTAAAATATTAGGGTTGCTTACTTTCTTACTTAGTAGAGGATGTCATTATCCACCTACTAAAATTTGGATGTGCCAACACCCCACTTATACATTAAAATTTCAATAGATTTTTTTAATTAGGAAAAAAAGGAAAATTATGTCTGTATGTACATTAATATTGTAATATTTAGCACTTATTTGTGCAGCAGATACCTTATGGAATCATTTCCTAATTCATGAAGATGGTTTTGGGAAGGCATAACTACTCCAGTTTCCACAGATATATATCTAATCTAATTTCACAGATATGAAATCAGAAATATGTCTCAAGAGAATAAATTTCATAATGCCCTTGTGCACAAGATAGTTATAGTCAGAATTATCTCCTTTATCAGAGGAAGAGCAGTAAAGAGAGAGTTGTTTAAGACTTCCCTTTATCACACATGAAGATATACAAATTAGGATGGGCTGGATCTCTAATAAACCTTTGCTAGAGGCGACCAACTTTCAATCATCCATTCGATCATAAGTATTTCATTTAAACTAAAAAACAACATTTAAGCTCCTCAGGGAAGAGATTGCTTTTCTCTACGGCTGGGTTGCAGACTGTAATGATACCAGTGACAAATACCACAATTTTTTTTGGTATAGTCATTAATTACATTTTGAGGGAGAAAACCCCACCATGTGCCAGTCCTGTCATCTCTCCAGATTGCTTGGATTCCCCATTTTTCTGCCCATTTCTTTTAATAGCTTTCTCATCAACAACAACAGTGGCAGACCTCACCCCGTGGAACTACAGACTTCTTCAACTTTTTATGCATGATCATAAATGGCATTTGGGAATAACCAAGGGTCACCACATATTTGAGAGGAGACAGCAAAAAATAAGAAAGTTTAGATGAGTGAACTAACATGAAACTGTTTGCAAAAGCACAGAAATAAGAGTTGGGTGTGGACTCAGCTTTGTGCACTCTGCATTCAACAGCCTGTCTTCTTTTTGTCTTTTCAATCAGATGCCATATCTGCATCAGGAAATGGTGTTGAAATAATGTTCAGATATTTTATGTGTCACAATGCAATGTTTCTTTTGAAACATACAATTTCCCTATCAAAAAGAATAAAAATGCTCACTCCTTTTTAGAAAGTATATTGTAAAATCTTATTTGACATGCATTGTTCTACAAGCTAGCAATGACTGCTGCTTAAATTGCCTAAAAAAATTTCAAAAAGAAGTGTGCAATACCTGTTAGCCTTACATAAACAGTATTTCTGTTCTTAGTGGCACAGGAAGGCACTGAAGGGGAAGAAAAAAATTTCTAGATATTCTCAGTTTTCTTCCTGACATAATGAACCACAGTACATATTTTTACTAATAGGGGTCACAGGGTGTTTCTTAACAAAGCTTTTAGGTTTGGAACCCATTATTCCTCTTTTTCTGTTCTGAGTTATAAAAATCAGCTGTCACTTATCTGGGAACATGTAGCAGATATGTCAACAAAGTTTAACATGTTTCAAGGTACCCCAGGAGACTCTACAGGTTCTTTTGTCACAAATCATGGCAGATACAAATGACCAGAAATACAGGACATTGTTTTTCTTGTTATCTACATTTTTACATATATTTTATTTTATAGAATATAGATATATATAAAATA
>NW_010140130.1:34102-43105 GCF_000699245.1 Pterocles gutturalis | reverse complement strand
GTGGTGGTCCTGACACCAAGACAAGGTGTTACCATCAAGCTTGATTTACTCTAATAATCCAGTTGATACAATCCAGTACAGGAACTTTTCTTTTTTATGATTGCTGACTTACCCCCAATTTATGTTTACTTTAATCTTTACACACTTCTTGATGAACCCAATTTAACTGTGTTCTTGAATTTGATTACTCTCCCATGCGTGAACTTATTTCCATTTGTCCTTAGTGAATCTCCTCATTGATTCTAGACACTTGCTCCAGTTCAAGAAGAGCGTTCTATGTTTTAATCCTAACCTAATCTAAAAATAATTTAGAACCATTTCACTGTTAACTTTCACATATAAAAGTTATGCATGCTTTACAGCACCCTCGAAGTCTTCAGTGAAATTTTGCTGTGTTGAAGTTGGAACTATTTTACAGGACCCTATGTTCAATTTGCCATTGGAACACTAGAATTATTTTACGTGATTTCTTAGAAAAGTCCATGCCTACATTATAGGATTTCCATCTAATTCCTGTATACCCCATAACCATAAATAAATTCCAGATTTTCCCTAGCAAGTGTTTTCAGGATCAAAGTAGTCAGTAAGACTCAAGTACAACGGTGATATTTCCTCCCCTCAAAATTCCACAGCCAAATATGTAAGGAAGAAAGAGATGTTCTGCTAGCTGCATAACATACAAGGATCAAACAGTAGCACTCTCCTATTCAGGCAAACCCTCTGCCTGTCTTTTTCAAATGTCACAGCAAAACTGACAGACATTTATCCCTCCCAATATCTTGAATCAACTTACCAAAACGCCCCTGCTGTACTAACATCTTCTGCATTAATACTTCTCCATTCCTCATAGTGCACCAAGGATCTCATTCACTTTCTTGTTCTCTACAGTACTCTATTTCCCCCCCACTCAAAGGCAAAATTATGTAATGAAAATTTTATCTGCCTAAAAAAATTCTAATTCCTCTCATTGCTTCTGTCTTTTTGAATAGTTAATTGATTCAAATAAAAAAAAAAAAGGCCCTATTCTAGGTTCTTCTTTTTCAGCTTCCCAAAAAATTACTTCTGAAACCTACTTAGACAGTAACTGAATTAACACAAAGAATTTCTTAGTTGTGTGTTCATTTCATGAGTAACTCTTTCCTCTTGTCTGTACTTACATAAAGACTGAGATCCAGTACCAGCCTTCCAAAAATCATGCCTTACTTGATCATCTTTCCAACTCTAGTTTTAGCATGAGTCTTCTCAGGGACTATTGCTTAAATATTAAGCATTTCTCAAGTTGCAGGGGCAGGCTCTATTGACAATGAACTTTGGTTTGCTCTTGGCCTCTGCAGGCCACCTGACCAAAGTTCTTGTAGTGTGTTAGTGAATCTATTAAGGCACAGAGAAGTAAAGTACCTCCTTACTCCAGCTACCAGTGACAAAAAAAAAACAAAAACAGATACACAACCCCCAAAAAAGAAGAAAGAAAGGAAGACAAAGAACATGAGCTGTCTGGTTTATGTAGGAAGCTGTAAAAGCAGAGGCTCCCCTCCCTGAGGGATGAGAAACAGTAGGCAGACACTCATGGCTGAGTAATTTGCTCGATGAAGGATTGATGTGCATCACCTGCTCTCAAAAAGCAAGGTGAAAACTGAATCACAGTTTATTCATTGACCACCCCCTTCAGTAACGATTTACACAAAACAAATTGTACTGTTAGAGCATATCCCTTCAGAATGATTGCTAACCTGACCATCATAAGTCCACAGGGGTCTCCAGAGGTAAAAAGGAAGTTTAGTGATGGGTACAATGTCAGATATGGGACATCTAAGAAAGATTCTCTGAAGAACAAAGAAATTGCCAAAGCAGAACAGGAGAATGGTCTGGTTTTGTCCATATCATCAATCTGGCTGTCAGCAGAACAAGCAATATCAGAGAATAACAAAAGAAACCACACACAGAGAAATCACCTGGTAGTATGTCAGCTGATGATTGTCTTATCTCCTGAAGAACAAAATTTTATATTTCAGAATTTCTGGCCCATGAATTTCAGCAAATATGTTCCCTTAATTGTGGAGCCATCTGCTTCTTAGACAATAAGGTACATGGGATATGCATAATTTTATAAGATTATATGAATGTATGAGATTATAATTATTATATTTTATATTTATTCAGATACATCTCTGAAGACAGATTTTTGGTTTTGAATTATCTTTAATATTGAGTAGTGCCTTAAAATTTTTATAAAATATTGACAGGAAAACATCAACAATGGGTACTCTGTTGAATGTTCTCTGAGGATAGAAGATGTTGAAAAGTAAAAAAGGTGACATTAAATTTAAATAAAACATTATTGTCGATTTACCACTAAGTTTGTGCAGCTGAATTCCAGATACCAATGCTAGAATAGCACTATATATTAAATAATGGGCACTTTTTCCCTCCACAATAATACCTGAAAATGACATACCAAAAGTTCACTTACAATATAAAATTATTGAAATTCATTTCATGTTCAGCCTAAAAAGAATCACCAATGCATGGTTCCAAAGCTCAACTCAAACTTTTATGTTTGCAGTCACAGTTAATTGTACCTTACTTTTAAAACAAGTGCCAATGCATCTGTTCTGTTAACTGTGTATAAAGGCATGAGGACCTAGCTCCCAGTGACATTTTGCTGATACAAGGATATTGCAATACTAAACCTAATTGTATTAAATGCAAGGTAAAATTTAGATGTAAATATTATAGCACAAATTATACCTTGACATAGACCTATAGTGACCCTACCAAAGTCAAAGCACAGAGATTTCCCAGAAAAGTCTGACCTTATGAATAAAATGTTATATGATGTGACATGCAGCTATTTTTATCATAATTGGGGACGTGAAATATGGGAAAAGCACTTTTCATTCTCTGAAGAGAACTTTGACATGATCTAGTCCTCTTTGTTTCTAGTGATTCTCTTGAAATCCTATTCAAAGTTGGTTGGGCTTTTGCCCAATAAATATGGACTCATGATTCATGAAGCGCATATTTTAGATCAAAATTGCACTGTAAAAGAGAGTACCAGGTCTTTTTTGAAATCAATGGAACGTCCCTGCTAAATTATTCTTCATCTAATACATTCTGTCATTTTATAGAATTTTTAATTGGATTGAGAGATTAAGGGTAGAAAGTATGATAATCAATAGCTATGCAGGCCTGAGTAAGAAGTGATTGAGAATATTGACATATTTTTCTTCTTTTTAAAGTTCTTGTCAGTGGTAGAAAGTTTTGAACCTTACACTACAAAAATAACACTTCTGCCACTACTCTCTAGTGCTAGAAAAAGAAAAGATATTTTGAAGTGAGCTGTCCTTTCACGCTTTTTTGAATTCTCATTGAAATTGCTGTCACTGATTGATAAAACTCAACTTATTTGACAGACAGATCTAAGCTTGGAAGGATTGTATATCCCTTCTCTCTCTGTCTACCTTGTGGGGTCCTTACCGATTATCATAAAGTTTCTGTGGTGCTTGTTCTCGGAGATGTAGTGAACATGTCTCAAGCCTGATATACCGTCTCCTCTTAGGTCTGAACTGGACACTTTAGTCCACGTGTGAAAGCAGAGCAGGAAGCAAGGCTTGGTAAAGGGGCTGAGCCACGTCATTGCTCAAGCTGTGCCTGTGGAAAGTAACTGGCTTCTTGGCCTCACAGGTAATAGCAGCTTCGTAGCGTGTAAAACACTCACAAATTCCATGTAAGAACTGGCTTGAGCCCAGTCCCAGACTGACTCCTAGAAAACAAATGCCATCGCTGTTTTCTCTATTATCTGGTAGCTATTGTTTGATACCATCTCCTGCATGAACCTTTACCCACAATTTCTGTGCAAAAGCAAAAGGAAAGTATCATGTAGTAGGTATTTTTTGTAAAGCCCTTTTCTGTGCTACTACTCTAATTTATAGGGTCTGACTGTGCAACCTGTTACTCATTTACAGCAGGATTCATTTGGACCCAGCAGAGGAGCTTGTGTGAAGTAGTGTTCACAAGGATGACTAACTATCAATCAGGGTCACAGTCTGTGAAACTCCTTTTGTACTGACATTCCCAGAAGCAAACCCAGAAAACTCTTGAACCCCATGGAGTACACAATTTCACACTGAAAAGTGGCATCATACCCATAACCTCTGCTTGAGCAGAAGCAATTTGCTCAGCATCACATCCATGCTTTAGGCTTCATGGTGAAGCAGCTGATAGTACACCCATATGGCAAATGCCATAAAGGGAATGTTTAGTGTCCTTTAGCCTTCACGACACTGAAGGTAACCCTACTGAAATAATAGTGGGGAAAAAAGGGGGAACATGATGAGATTTGGCAGGCACCTGCACAGAATAATTAGCAGAGGTCAGAGCTGAAGCGAGCCCCCACTGTTAAGTATTTATTACTTGCATCTCAGACAGTGCTGTGAATCTTACCTTTAACCACTAATATTTGCCTCGAGACAAGGTGATTCAAACCTGACAGCAGATGTTCACTAAGTGAACAGTGAACCAGCGTCCTAATAATTATTAGTTCAGGGAGTAGCTCTCTGGCTTTTCAGCAGCAGGCAAACACAGCATGGTACAACTAAATAATTATGTTAAAGACTACAATAATTTAAGATAAGGCAAGAGCTGGAGAGTAGTATTCAAATGGGCTGAAAATCTGAGTGAACTATTTAACATCACTACCGATGGGTTGTGTTTCTGTTAGCAGCTGTATGCCTGGAGGATATATTTATCTGTTTTTCTATTTTAAGGATATGCTATAGTGCTCATCTTCGTATCTTGAAATGGCCTCATGCAAATACACATGAGTTTCAGATGATCAAGTTGTTATAAGAAAATAATAAAGGTATGGCGTTTTTATAACACTGCCTGTGGATTTATGTGATTTTATTTGACCTACAGGCAGAGAGGAATTAAAACAATATTTTGTTTGACTTGGTATTTAGAAATGCTATGAGACCTGGGGATCTGATAGTCATTCTCTAGGACTGGATGTAGACTACTGAACGGCACTTCTTTTCTAACACACTTAAGTGGTTCATTACCCTCCCTCTCCTGAATGAATCATCAGTAATACTTAAGAGGTAAAACCATAACATAGGAGAAGAGACCATCCCAATATAATAATTTACTGTGTTAGTACAATCTGTTTGGACTGTCTTTTCTGCTACTCTTTCCACTTTAAGCATTTAAAGATGGACTTTTTAAAAAAGAGCTGGTAAGTCAGTGAGAACTTTGTTGGACAAGGTAGGTCAAATTAGATCTTTCATCAACACTATACATCTGCTGTATCTTTTCAAGTCTGTGGATTAAGATATATATGGTGGTTCTTACTGAGAGGTTGTAAAACAATGCTTTTAATTCCTTTCAAGTCTTTAAACAATTATTTCCAAAGCTTGTTATTTTCATCCTATGTTCCTCCTTCACTTTTGTCCCTCAAAACTTCTCAGATATCTTAGGGGGCATGTAATTTGTCTATACCATGTTAACACCTGGCAAAATAATGTGTGGCATATGGTCTAATAGCTTATGAACACATAAAGGCATTTGGCATTGCATGAAAAATTAATTTTAAATTCCTGTGTAAATTAGTCACAAGGGGATGTGATTTTCCAGTTCACATACACAACTCCAACAACAAATTGCTGTTTAAGGCCAATGAAGTATCTGCCATTACAAAAACTATCTTGCTCTCTCTGCCAGCATCTGCTGATAATTTCTTTACAAACTCACTAACGTAGGTAACTTCTTCCATGTATATTTTTTTTTAAATAAGCTGACATCTTATTAAAGCATGTTAGTGATAATCATCATTTTTTCAACAAATTTTCATTTTTACATGATACATGTTGCATTTGCTGTGTGAAATAGCAGTGTCTAGCTAGTATGTGACCTAATCCAACACAGTCACATTTAATCCCAAAGTTCCTATTAGTGAAGGGAAATAAAAATGAGGGATGTGTTCTTTCTGTCCCGATTGCTTTCCTAGGACATTCAGAAGAACTTCATGCATAGTCCATGTTTCCCTTCTAAATTCCTTCAGGTCACCCTTACTATGCAAACCATGAACATTATATGCCCATTTCATCCCAGGACAAATTCTTTTCTGTTTAGAAAAGGCCACGGCAAAACAATATTGCACATTGTGTTTTACTTTTACTTTTAAAATACTCCCATTGAAAACACAGTTAATTCTTTGCTAAAGTTAGACAATTTGAATATGACTCAAACAAGTGGACATCATCCCTTTAACAAGCTAAATACCAGTGTCCTGGTTGTCAGGGATTTAGTGCTTTGCCACCTTGTCTTTGCTTGACACCTTTGAAAAAAAGAACCTAGCTTCTTATTTAGACACTAATTTGAGTCTCCTGAGTTGGAAATGCTGCTGTGTTCAAACACCCCTTACAAGATGGATTTTATAACCTGTACTCACCTCTGCCAGGGTGATCACACAAGGTTGGGATGAAAGGCTGACCCAGGTCTCAGGCCGATTCTCATTTTCTGGGCTGGCTTTCAAATCCTCTGAAGAACTTACCTCACCACAGGTAGGAGATGAGAAATTTGAAGGGTTGTTACATACTGTCAATATTGATGGGAGGCTGGTGGAAAGCTATTGGGCACAGCAAGACATAACGAGAAATTCACTCTCAGCTCGGTGATCTTTTCCATAAAGGGCCACAGAGCTGCTGCAACCTCACAGGTAGGGTCACATTTTTCAGACTTTCTCTCTTTGGTTTTGAAATAAAAAAGCCAACAAGACACATATTCTTTTTTGAATCATACAGTGACACATCACTGCGTGAAGAATTTATCATTAAAAAGAAAAACATAAGAAGACTTCTTATTTTTGCACTGCTTCCAGCTTCCACCCAGTTCCTCTCTGGGCTTTTTATTTTCATTTTCTGTATTAATACTTTCCCTTGTTTCTTCCTTTCCTATCTGCCCGTTAGTCCACTGCAAAGATTTTGTTTTAACCTGGCACTCTTGCTGTAATGTTCTGTCTGTCTTTTGCTTCAGATTTCTGTCTTTTGTGTTTCTTCCCCACTTTAATGTTCAGCTTCATAGATTTTATTTTCCCACTCAAACCTAGACTTTAGCTGCAGGTCAGACCACCAAAACCCTCCAAGTCTACATACATTCTGCTGCTTCCCTAGTATGTTGCCTTTTTTTATCAGCTTGAATACATCCATTAGGACTGCACTAAAGACACTGAATTTGTGCCACTCAGCTGGCAGGAGATGACAGCCCTGTAGGCACAGGAGCCAAAGTGTTAATTGGGGAGATGAAGAAAGTTCACGGGCAGTAGAGGAGAGACTGTGGATGTCAAGGGAACAGGACAGCTTTGCTGGTAGATTTTTTTAAGTTGGGGAAATTAAATTTTGCTTGTTTTGTGGCTGACGCTTTATAATTTTTTTTTTACCAGATATTATGCAGATATTTAACTGAGAAAGATGTATTTCAGACATAAGCTGGGCATTTTCACCTATCCAGTGCACTGGAAAAGAGAATACTGGCAAACCTCTTCATCTCCCTGTCTCTTAATTTATGTCATATTTTCAGTTTCTGAAGATTATTTTCTGAAATGTGTTTTGCTAATGGAATAATCAGTAGACCTGCAGTTGCTTCGTTCTTGCTGTGGCATGAAAATGCCGTACCAGGATGATTCAATCCCATTTTAATACCAGTTGATCCCAACAGAGGCACTGAAGTCAGGGCCCTAGCCAGTGTGCTTGGGCTGTCTAGTCTAGTCAGTAGTCAATGTCATCAGTGGTTCTCTGGAAAAAGTTTGCTCATTACATAGACCTGGACTCAGGCAAAACCTGTCCTTTTTACCCAGAGCTCTTTGACCATTCTTGTAGCACAAATCTTCATTATTAATTGCCCAGATGTACATTTTACTCCTTCTTTTGTCATTTCTCTCTCATTAGCAGTCTTGTTTCTCCAGGCCTTTCAACAACAGCATACTTTATGGTTCACATTCAGCCCTAGTTTTAAAGCAATGCAACTGTGGACAGTTGCTTAAGAAGCTAACTAAGAAGCTTTCAGGAGAGCTGGGAATATCAGCCCATTGTGGCTGATAGCACAGGAGAAGAGAGAGTTTTCCTTGGATTTACAAGTGCTCCATCTAGGTTGTTTTCACTTAAAAAAAAAAAAAAAAAAAAAAAGGAAAAAAGAAAAAAAGAAAAAAAAAGCACTTATTGACATGAAAACACTTGCATAATTATATGAAAAATAAAGAATACTGACTAACTTTGAACTAAGATGCAACTTCAAAGGCATAAGGAACTTCTTATGGTATTGAAATGTCATTTTCCTCATGATATAGGAGCTGTTGTCTCCTGCATTCCTGTAGACTGCCATTCTTACATCCCCAAAGGTATACTAATCAATTCTTAAACAGTCTTACATCATCCATGTTTTAGATGTCTGAACTACGGAGTGATCTTTGCAGCAGACACATCTGAAAAAGCAGCATTCACAATACTTATGCATAATTTACAGTATCATTCTTTACATTTATCTGGCACCTTTCAGCTCAGGATTCCAAAGCTCCTTGCAAATATTAATTAATTTATCCTTCCCGTGATGCTTGCAGATAGGGGATATTAGTATTCCTCAAGAGAGGCGGTGGTCAAAAAAATTAATGAATGTAACTTTAATTAAGCAAGTCGCTGTTGCTGTATAGCTCTACTTTTTTGTAAGCAAAATGGAGATAATAACGTAATTGACAAAAATGTTTTTAAGAATTACTTTAGCTTTCAAGAGAAGTCTGAATTCTTTCAGTGCAAAATATTATTTTTAATGTGGATAAGCAGAAGCATAAACTTGTGAAGGCCTCAACTCTTGCATTCAGCTACCAGCCCAATGCATCCTGAAACAAGCAGGAGCCGGACACCTAGTCCTTCGTCACTTGTGAAGATCTTGGCCAAAGACTCAGCAGTACAAAGGGCTGTATATCAATCCCTCCCAGTCCTGTGATGCTTACAG
>NW_010140130.1:4296-34071 GCF_000699245.1 Pterocles gutturalis | reverse complement strand
AATGCAAAGACCTCCTTTTGTATTTTTATTTTTAAACATGAGTGTTCCAACTTGTTCCTTGTCCAGTTATCTTTTGTCTTTTAAGACTATTGCGTGTTTTGGAAACCAAAGAACTGACAATAAAACTCTCAATTTTCTGAGTTTCTGAGACCGTTTTGACACTTAATCATCTCTTACTGCTCCCAGCTCCCTTTATTATGATAATGTATTATATCAAATTGAAGATGGCAAGAAGAAAATTACTTGGATGATGTCTTAATGCATTAAACTGAGGCCTGCTCTCACTGAGGCCCTTAGCAACACTCCCATTATTTGCTTAATGCTGATGTTGTATTCTCAGCCATGCCACACAGCAGAGAAAAGCTAGTCACACAGTGTTGAATATATTAAAATGTTAGCAGTATTAGGAACTTGAATTCCTTGGTGCTATGGTGTTCTAATTTGATATTTGATGCCTTGTTAAAATGGAGTTTCTTTTTCTATTCCTAAACAGTATTATTCCTATGTCACCTTCCATTGAGTCGAATATTTAGTCAGGGCTTTTCATTTTAAAAGGATCTCATTTTCATAGCTCTCTTTCATAGGACTGGTGAATAAAGAACTTTTTAACCTTAATAATTCTCCCTCCAGCAATGCTGTGTTTCTGTAATAGCCACAAAAGGCAATATTTATTCCAGTGCAGATGCACATTGGCTACACTTTCTTCTGAAGTTTTTAATTTTCAGTTCCAGATGAACATTTGGCTTTGACACAGTCACTTTTGTTTTTAAAGAAAAGTCAAATGACAGGAAAATTGCCTCTTGTTACTTTATAAGGAAACAAATTAAGAAATTATTTCTAAGACTGTTTTAGACTTTTTATTACCTATAATTCAAGTTACCCATCTCCTAGTACATTAACCAATGACAGCTTTTGTAGCCGTAGTTTGAAACAATTCTGGCCTGGAATGCATAAGCTATGTTTTTCACTGAATCTAACTGGCAGCATCACTGTAATGAAGCAAGGGAAGGAGAAACAAGCCAGAAGCCTGAGCTGTTTCTGGAGACAAACTTTCTTTTTCATTAGTGTTGAACAATTATTTAAAAATTATTAAAATATTGAAATGCTATATAAGATTTTTGAATTATCACTGTAGTAATGAATATAACTATAAAATATATCTAAATATTGAATTATCAAGTATGCTGGTATTAAATCTTAGCAGTACTAGCTAATTTCTTTGCATAGCTCTATTTACATTCATCTATAATAACATTTAATTTGATAACAACTAGCATTATTTCTGTCACCTAGATCCTTTTGAGGCTTATGACTTATGGCATCTCACATTGTAGGAAGATAGCATTTACAATTTTCCCCCAAACATGTTACTTTTGATATACTCTACCTTCATGCAACATAGGCTTCAAACCGTATAATAAAAATAGGACTCAAGGCCATCTAGGGCTTTCACCTTGTTTCTCCTACACTCACTCTAGTGAGTCATGCGACTCTGTTATGCTTCATTCAGTACTTCACTGAAGTCGAGGGGGACGACTTGCCACTCATGTATGCACACCAAGCTCTCTTCACCCCAGCTCACTCAGTTGCAGATGATCATACAGCTTCAGACTGCAAAGAGATGTTTGATGGGCCTGGGACATACACGAGAGCGGACAGAAATCTGACTGATCTGCTATTGGTATCCAAGCAGGCCGGTTTGAAGCTAACTCAGGTTTGTGTTCATGAAATATACTGTTTGAACTGCAGAAGTCGCTGTCAGTCATGACACAAAGGGTCTCAAAACGGGAGTAACAAGGATGCTATATGTGGGTTGGACCCTGGAGGTAGAAGTCTTTTTTCCACAGGGTCTTTGGGGCTTTCCTGGCTCCCTGTGCTCTGCTGGAGTCCTTCAGTGTTAATGGCTGTACCTTGTGGAGACTTCCAGATGGCATTTGTGAGGCCACGGTCCTATGCGTGTTAGAACTTGACCTACCCCAGACAGCAATGCACTTTTGGTTTGGTTCATGCATGGGCAAATGCCTTGTCCATATAGGATTTGTGCTGGCTATGCGCTTTTATGCTGGTTTTATGCCAAGTAGAAAAGAAGAGAAAAAGCCTGATCTGGCATAAAGTTAGAGAGATGCAGACAGATAATACTTGATCTGGCAGGCAGCCTGGCAATATGAAGTTAGCTTATTAATATTTTAAAGTAAACTTGAGTCAGCAAAGTAAGTACATACCACATCAGTGCCTTTCATCCTATGCCTGCCATGTTTTTGATTCCGCAGGAGGACAGGTATGTCAATATGGGTGGATATAAAGGGCAGAAAGGACCATGTGCATCGGATTCAGAAGTAAGTCAGAGTCTCTAAGTTTTCCATAACTGATTTTCCCAAGTCTCTCACTAATGCATATCTTTATAGGAGGCAGACTGCCAAGGTGTCTTTCCAGAGACATTTATGGACACACACTGGAATTGCTGAACTCAGTATGACTGGTTTGTCCTTCTAGTTGTACCAAATCAAAGTTTTCATTGTTTTATTTTTCATTACTGTTGCACAATGAGTGAACGTTATCTTAAAAGTCCTAATCTCCTCTAAAATGCAATTTTATTTCTGTAAGGACAAAACTTGTTACTGATACTACTGTTTCACACCAAATGAGACACACACAATTTTTTTTATTTATTGTCTTTATCCTCAAACATTTTTAGTCACCCTCTTGAATTCTAATGCTGATAATTCTTAACGGAGAATATTTGCACATACAGACAGATAAGAAGACACAGACATATTTCAAATTATTTAATCATAATGTGACTGTTGACTTTGTTGTCTGTTTACTTGGCTTTTAGAGATTTGAAATCTATTCCAAGGTGCAAAGCTTTGCCAAAACCAATTGTAACTTTCACAATAGGGAGAATCTGCAATTGTGTTCAGAAACTTTTCTAACTCCTTAATATTACAGTCTCTTTCTGTGAACCTCAATGTAATCTCTAACGAACATCCTTTAGCTGGCAACACTGGATGAAGATCTTTTCAATTCAAAGTGTCTTGTAAGGTAGGTGCTAGGCACCTGACCAGAATTTTTCAGGTAATTAACGTTTAAAGTCACTCACTAGGAGAGGGTAATCTAATAGAGGCAAGGTATGTCCATTTATAAAACAAGCAAGAAAAGGGAGTTTGCAAATTTATTACTAGTCTTTTGAACCTTTGTGAACAGCTATTTTTACTGTGCCATTAAAATTTATGTGGTTATCTTACTTTTCCACATGTAAGCTCTTTATTAGAGAAACAGAGGAGGAAGAGAAAAAAGAACACTGACATGTTTGTCTTACAGCAATTCAAATTTCTCTGACTTTGCTGATACCATAAAATGTCAACATGTTCTAAAAATGGTCTGCTATTTATATATTGTATGATGTATACACAAATCCATTGGACTCTTGTTGGATTCTGGAAAGAACATAGAAAGGAGCTTCTCTTCAGACTTTAGTCAGAGACTCATTCTTTTCATGTTCTTACCCAGCTAGGTTATATTCATAAAAACTTAGAAAAACAGGTCTGAAAGAGATCTCAGATGATCAGCTGTCCAGTGGCTGGCCAAAGGCAGACTCTGTTACACCTAGGTCAGTCCTAAACAGGTGTTTTGTATAAGCTGTGGTGAAGATCTCCAATAACGAAGACTCCTAAGCCTCCCCAGGCTATCTGTTAAGGTTGCTAGAATGAATCCAAGTGATTTTCAGACTAATCCAGATGTTGTAAAATTGGGTCTGGACTGAAATCTCCAGAGTGTTTCAGTGTGGAAGAAAAACCAGCCATGTCAGGGCTCTGAGGAACCTTCTCTCCTCTGCTCTTGGATTGCACACATGCAAGGCTGAGAGACATTCACATTCCCAGCAGTTAAAGCATTTTTATTCTCCCCCACTTTTACAAATACAGCCTCTCTTTTTCTGCCATTACCAGCATAACGCCTCTTTTCCTCTATCTAATGATCTTCCCTTTGGATCCATCAAAAATAGCTGCAGGGAAAAAATACAATTACATCCCATAATCCCATGTCAGGCTGCCAGGCATTACTTTGTATGTGAAAAACACAATGAGTCATAAGAAAAGGAAAAGCCACAGAGAATCCAACAGACATTTATTCATTTTCATCTGCACTTTTGTAAAAACTGTGAAAGCTAGAGACAAAGATGTTCCTTAATCAGCTACAGTCCTGTAAATCATGAGCTGCGACCACAAAGATGCATATGTAGCACCAGACAAGAGTTTTGGTTCCTTCCCAACCTCTATCAACATGTTTGCCTCTTGAACAACTCAGTTACCAAGCCTCCTTCAACAAAATCTGAATAAAATAAAGAAACCTAAGATGATTCATTGGCAATGAGGACAAATGATGTGGAACAGCCTGTGCCCATACTATTAACTATATTAATTTTCAGACCAGAAATATGTGCAAGGCATCTGGGATTAATCAGTGAATGGTATTCCCTAGTCATCCCAAGGAGGAGTTTGGAAGATAATTGTGACCAGTACTGTTCTGAAAATGTAGCAGCATAGATATATGGGTACTAATGCCTAGAATGCTCCTGGAGAAGACAGATATTACTCCCATAGGTATGAAAATGTTTACTTTGCTTCATCTGAGCCTGCATTTCTAAGCTGTATCTTATGGCTGCCTTAATCAGCTGGTATAGGCATAGAAAACATAGATAGATAGATAGATAGATAGATAGACAGACAGACAGACAGATCATAAGAGCATATTTTCTTTCCCAGAACTGGAGCTGAGTAGTAGCAAACCTAATTTAGAAATTCTTGTGGTTTGCTTGAGTTAGAGCTTACTCTCCAGGCTGACATGCAAAAGACAGTCAGTATTTCTGATTCATATCAGTGCTGTAGGTTGGGAAAACCTGCAGCCCCAAGTCTTGTAATCCAGGGATAAACTTTCCCCAGATTTCTGGACAGTTAAGATTTGGAGCTGTGGTTTGGGATTTTCTATTGGCCCAATTTATTAGGGAAGTGAGATAATTCAGCTTTAACATTTTTCTATTGGGGGTCCTCTTGGGGTCATCAGAACACCACATGGCCCCAGTAGTGAATCTCAGTTTTTTCTGCTCTCTGAAGTGCAGCGCTCTTCCAGCTGGACATCCAGTGCCTACCAATACCTGTGGATATCACTTATTCCCAGTGCTCCCGCGGGAGCTGACTATAAAGTCAATTCTTTTTAATTTGAGCTCTGACTGAGGTGAAGTAGAGAGCAGCTAATGACCCAAGCCAGGTATACCATCTCTTTCCCCTACCTCTCCTCATTCATCCATTTACTCAGTTATATCGGGGAAAAGGAACCCTCCTCTCATGTTGCACTCATAAGAAATGTTAAATAGCAAAGCTTAAGGTCAAGTAGGACCATGAGTCCACAATATGTGTCCACAATGCTATCAGCCCTTTATTGCTGATTTTATATTTGAAATCTTTTACTCTACAGGATTAAGAGGAAAAAAAAAAAAAAAAAAAAAAGAGAGAGAGATAAGATTTAAATTATTAAAGCCCTTAGCTGAGATTTTCAAAGGAATGTACTCTGAGGCAGGAGAAACCCAGGAGCTGTATTATCTTTAAATAATTCTAGTATTCCAATTAGGAAAGCTTCACAGCTTTTTGTTTCTTAGATGCCTGACAACATGTCAGAGTTCAGGAGGCTTTTTAAAAATCCCTATAATTCTCATTAAGGGCTTTTATATTTACTCCTAAGGCAACACCTGCATAATGTAATTGCAGTTATCTTTGGTAGCAAGAGATGGTAAGGAAGCATTAGGACTTGTTCAGAAAGTCCAACAGGTTACGTGAGAGAGAGAGACTGTATGAAACCGTCAGCAATGGCTGAACAGGAGAAACAAGTGCTCCAGAATGGCCCCAAGGAACAATTCCCCTGTGGCGTGCTGCCTCAACCTCAAATCAGGAGTAATGCCATTTCTCAGGAAAACCAAACTATGTAAGGATGAGAATAAGAGACAACATGTATCACGTCAGAGATACTTTTTCCCTAACAATTCTGTAGTTAAAAAAAAAATTGTAATTTGCATTGATTAAGAATTCTATAGATTGGCATGTTTTTCCCTGTCTCAAAATAATTTACATATAAGTTTTGTGGGAGAAAGACTGTGGCTTTCTAAGTGCTTCTAAGACCTTATGAGACTTCATTTCTGATTGGAGGCTTTGAGTATTATAAAAATACTATTAATTTTTTATCAGTTATCATTATTTCTATTGCTGTTGTTTTATTATATTACTGCATATCTCCACACTATATTGGATATCATAGTTATAATGTATCATTATAGCATAAGTATAAATAGTAATAATTTGGACAAAATTAACATGGACATTAATATTAATAATATGCTCCAGGTGTGAAATAACAACCACATTATCATCAACAAGAAAATGTTTTATGTGCTAGAATTTCATCCTCAGAGTGGTGAATCAGTCACAATATTTCTAATGCTGACAAACTTCAAGCCACTTTTTGAGAAATATGATCTTAAAAGTACAAAGCTCAAATCAAAATAATCTGACATAGCATATTATAACAGAAAATATGCAGATGTCAGCCAACAAATTAGTGTTAGGAAAAAAAATGAGTCTGTGTGACCAGTGATAGGACATTTTTTTCTTCAGATCTCTTTTCAGAGACAGAATTTTTTAAACAAAATTCTGTTCTTCAAGATCATTCTTGGAGCTTAAGTGCAAAATTTTGTTTCCATCTATGATGAAATCACCCATGCAAGAAAATTTTGTATTTTCAATTATTTCCTTATTCAACGGTTTTCTCATGAAAATGGCATTGATTTGTAGTCTATGAATCATGATTTAAAAAATAATGCAAAAATTTGTGTACTGATATATTTTTTGGTTGCAGGATGTGTATGCCCACAGTTGAAAATACCAGGCAATATGGTTAAGTGACACAAACCAGCAAAGTCTTCATTATTGACAATTTTGGGAGCACAAGATAATCTAGGTACAAAATTATTCTGATATACAAAGATATATTCATACAGAATCCCTTTGTGCTGCAGCTGATTGCTATCACTTGTGGTTTATGGGCCTAGGTGGGCTGCTCTCCAGTCTGGAATTCTGTGGCCTTGCTTTGAAAAACGTGTTTAGCAGAACACATGGATTTCTGGTAGGTCTCAGGGGATGCAAGAACTCTTCCATCGGCATCTTCAACCTTGGCATAACAACTGTTAAATGTCAATGGGTTAATTAATTTAAACTGCTACACTTCTGTCAGTAGTGGACAACGCAGTACACTCATAAGGAATGTGTTCATTCTGGTAAAAATTATGGCCTTGATCTTGCCTCATTAAAGTGAGTGGCAGTTCTGCTGCTGATTTTTCCAGGAACGGATTCAGGCAATCAACAATCAGGAGAGAAACAAACATTCATACCACTGAGATGTTAATGTTTTGATTTTCTGTCAAAGATATCTTTTGTCTGGCTTTACTTAAGAAAAACACCTAAACATATTTAACTTTATGCATTTGAATCCCATTGATTTTTAATGGTATTCAATCATGTGTTTAAACAATTTGAGAATGATAGTCTCTAATAGAATTTATAAATGCAAAAATGAGTTGAACAAGTAAAATGAATAAAAAGCTATGCCTTTATGAGGTAAAAGTAAATAGTTCTCTAACCTGCATTTATGTCCTTCCGGCATTATCAACACATCTAAGTGTGGTTTGTTTTCTACTTCATAAAAAATATCAAAATTAACTTTGTTGAGATAAGAAATTTAAGGAAGAGTGATTTTCATTAGATATAGCTCTCCTGCACAGTTGGATCTGCATCTGATATATTTAGTTACTACACGTTTTATCTCTGCACAAAAGCTCTAATACAAGAAAACAACCTGTTATTTTGTTGCATGGCAAAGCTTCTCAGTTATTAAAATGTGAGTTTTTTAGGATGTTGAATTTAATATATGCTTTAGTAAATAACAGGAATAGGGGAAGTAGAGTGATTACAGTTCTGAAAGTGTACATGTCCTACAAAGTCATATCTACTATCCAAACTACCAGCTTTTAATGTATTAAAAATAAGAATATCAGCATAATTATTGCTGTTTATTTCAGTTTTAATGAGGAAACAAACATAATAATAAATTATAAGAAAGAAGGCTGACAGGTGTATTAACAAATGGTCTTACAGAGAAACAGACGCAATTTGAATTTCAGCAGGGATTTAGAATAACAAAAATAACTTAAAATTAAGAAATACATAGCCAAGATCAAGCATTCCTATGCAATATTCAAATATCTTAAAACACATCCTTCATCTGTCTGAGTTCATTAAGACTAGCTACAGCACAAAATATTTCATGGGTTTTTATGTCATTCTTGGTAATTATTAAATGTTCTATTTAAAAGGAAAACATCCTCTGTAAAACAGTAGTCAGCCAAACAATGTTGAAAAGCAAGTGACAGCAATTCTTCTCTGGCACTTAATGTGTGATTTTTCCTGTGCAACAACCAGTTTATGACAGACCAAAGGGTCAACATATAGCCAGGACATGGGATATTCCAGCTCTTCCACATAGCGGTACAGGAACTGTAGAAGACACACACATGATCATATTTCAAGACCATAGGTAAGACTTGGATTGAACAGGCAAGCTCTGCAATGTTGGAGACAGGCTGTAAATAGAAAGCGAATGTGCTACAGCTCTACCTCACAGGACAGGAGGCTCTTATCACTTAGGTACATCCCTGGGCTATCCTTCAAATAAGGATTGAGCGTGACACCTATCAAATCTCCCAAATTTTTACCTATGCCTGTAGTCAGACATGCATTTAAGAGGCATTTGATCTCTGTTTCACAAAATAGGTCGGCATAGATCTTCCAGGATAGATGAGTGCAGAAGATGTTTCATCACCAAAGAATGTAAACACATTAAGTTATTGGAAGCACAATCAGGAAAGTTGTAGACATGCATTTAAATAGTTTGTTTCAGTCCTTTTGCTCATTAACAGGAATTTGATCAATTGGATCTCTGTAGCTTCTTTTCTTATGTTCAGTAAAAGGACAAAGAAACTAATGTTTTATGTAAAAAGTCAGGTTTTTTTTCCACACCTCCCCTGTGAGGACAGGGCAAGACAGTTGGGGTTGTTCAGCCTGGGGAAGGGAAGGCTCTGGGGGGACCTTATAGCAGCCTTCCAATACCTGAAGGGGGCCTACAGGAGAGATGGGGAGGGACTTTTTACAAGGGCATGTAGCGAGAGGATGAGGGGTAATGGATTTAAACTGGAAGAGGGCAGATTTAGACTAGATATAAGGAAGAATTTTTTTTCCTGTGAGGGTGGTGAGGCACTGGAACAGGTTGCCCAGGGAAGTTGTGGATGCCCCATCCCTGGAAGTGTTCTAGGCCAGCCTGGATGAGGCTTTGAGCAACCTGGTCTAGTGGAGGGTGTCCCTGCCCATGGCAGGGGGGGTTGGAACTTGATGATCTTTAAGGTCCTTTCCAACTCTAACCATTCCATGATTCCGTGACTCTATGAAACCTGTTGCTTTTGCAGATTAATTCGCTTGAGTATTAGTCACTATCGGCATTATGTCTTTGATTCATGCATTAGGTCACATAGCTCATGTTTGAAGATTTCCTAATCTGTGTTCTGCACCTTCACTTCCCTTCTATGGCTACCTTAAATCAGGGACCTCATGGGCAAACCACAGTGATCCTGTTTCAACATGAGGATTGTTCAGCTGCCTTACTTCAGTTATCTTCTTGACATCCCACCACTTCAGTTGCACCGTGCAGAAACTTGGGATTCCTGTTTTCATCTTCACATAATCTATTTCAAGCACAAGTCTTGACCAGTTTTTTGTACATTTTGCTCTAGTCTAACTATGTATAAGCCATGTATGTATGTCTAGCAGTTTAAAAATCAGGTAGTGTAAGAATCTTCCACGGCTGTGCTGAGACAGAATACCTGATTGTAGCACTGTGTATGGTGTTAATACACACTAACTTAGCACATGTGATGATAAATTTAACGAGACATATCATGACTAAATTTGTGTCCAAACATGAAAAATTAATGAAAAGGTAACATCAAGAAAAAAACCAAAAAGTTAGAAGGTTTATGTTGAAAGCTATGTGAAACAGCTGTATGAATTCTTAGCTCCTGCTGTTTCTTTAGTACAGCTTTCAAAAGAATTCAGAGTATTTTCTGGTGTTTCATGAGATATCCATCAAGCAACTATGATTTATTATCAACAGGGACTCTATATTTCTCTTTCAGTCTTATGAAATCAGCATAAAGATTTCTGAAGACCGATTAGATGAAATTACAGACACTTCTGGAGCCTGGCAACATTGTTTACATACTGCTGTCTGCAATTCTTTGGAGATCTGTAAGGTCATTAATCTATACAGAGCTATTTTCTAGGGTCAGACAACTCAAATCTTCCTGATAATTTTAAGTGGAAGCCTCTTGCAATTCAATAGAGGGAAATGGTAAGATAAATACAGGTGACTGATACAGCGCAGAGCTAGGACTCTTGTATGGAAGGTGAAGCAGAAGAAATTAAACACAGAACTGCAGGTTGCATCTGTTTGCACCACTTTTGCAGTATATGAATAATAAATATACAGTAAATATAAGAGTATTTTATCATTATATAAATTTATTATAAATGTACATATAAATGACTCTTTTGTAAACACTTGAAGGCATTTGCAGCCACTGGAAATCAAAGGTTTTTCAGGGAATAAAAATGAAACCCATGGGAATGTGTGCCATCCTGTGACACACAATATCAGACCTTGTATGACACACATTCCTGTTGAAGTTGATGCTTAAAACTGTTTATTGATATTTTTAAGAGTTGCAGTTATTTTATTCTCATTGTCATGAATGAGTCACAGTAGTGACCTGCAGAACCTTACTACTGCATATTTCACTAGGCAGCACCACGTCATTCAAGCATAAGAAAATTATTGTCTCTCCCCACCTTTCAGCAAAGGGGGAACAATTCAACACTGCAGTAATGCTTCATACCATAAGAACACCACTACCATGGTAAAAAATACTAGACTGTGCTTTCATTATCTTTTTTGCCCACTTTTCCCTGTTCCAGTCATGCTATCAATCCAAAATAAAGAGTTAATTGTATTGTGAATTACTGCTGAAGGCATGCAACCAAGAAAAGTTTCAAATCCATAATAAGATACAAGTGCATGGACGAATTCCTACACTTTCAGAGGATGCCAAGGAACAGAAATAATGCCTCATGCTGGCAATTTTTTTTCAGCATACCTATGTGTGGCAAACATCATCTCTTGCACCAGAAGGATACATTCCATGGATGCAGGCTTCCTCTCATTTAAATGAATGCCAAAACCACATCTACTGAGGGTTTTTTGGAAGGGAAGGGGAAGGAGGGCAGGCAGGAGACAGTCTTTCCTGCTGCAGTTCTGCTACTTTATCAATGCCATCTGCTAAAAAACCTGAACCTCTGTTTTTATTTTACAGATTAATATCCTTGCCATCAGGCTCCAAAATTATCCACTTTATGTTCATTCGGTGTACCTACAGGGTCTTTGTAGACTGTTAAGGAATGAACCTTGGTTCCTACGTCACCTGATGTGGATATACCCACATTCTTACTGCTCAAAGCCAGCACCTCCTGCAGAAGGCTGACTTCAGCCATACTCTCTGTGGACCCAGAAGAAAACTAGGCTGTATTAGGAGGGAACTAATCACTCCAGAGGAGAGATCATGAATACAGTGGTATAAGCACAGCACGGATGACCAGGAAACTAGCAGTTATTAAGCAAAACAGATACAAAAGTGAAATGACAGAATAGAGGCATTTAGTGGATTTTTATACCAAGTAGCTGCTTCAACAAGTGAGATTGTGAGGGGCTCCTCAAATTCCCTTAGTTCTTTGTTTAGATCAGTCACCTAATGCTTAGGGGCAAGTCTCTTCCTCAAAATGGGACAAGCAGCAAATACAAACACAAATCTCAATGATCAATCATTAAGTTAATATTGTGGGGGAACTATTGTTTTTCTCTGCAGTGCATAGCCCAGGATTTGCATCCTTACCACTTGAGATACTTTTAAATTATATGCCACTTGCATAAAAAGGCACCTGCCTGATCAGGTATAAGCATTTAAAAACAGAAAGACAGGAGCTGTAATATTCAGTGATGCAAAAGATTCTGTGTGGACTTTGCCCAAGGCAATATCTTTGACCTAGATTTGTTGCCTTTAGTTTTTAGACAAATTAAAATTTAATATTCATCAGCTCTTGCATGCTGAGTTGTTAGCTGGGGACAGTATCACCTATAAATATCTTCAAATAAATAAGCACAGCCAGATAGGAACAACGGTGGTCAAAATGGAAATGGGGGTATGTTTGAACTGCAGAAATAAATAAAACAAGGTATCTACCTAGTAGTTCTGCTGCAGAAATTTATTACTTTGCAGTGACTGATGCCATGATAGACCTGAGCTGGCAATTTTCTGTCAGGGAGATATTAGTCTGTCTTAAATTATTCCAAGCACATTAATATTGTGTTTCTCATTTATCTATGTCTACAGGTTAACAGAAAAACAGAGAAGAAATTACTAAAAGCTGAAACCAAAACACTCACCCAAGTAGTTCCATTCAATGGGAAGAATACCATCTCCTTACACTTTTTGCTTTAGAAAATTATTCTTAAAAACAGTAATTCTTTGTATTTCATTGGCATCATGCCTTTGCATCTCTGAGGTCAAAGAAGTAAACAGCTGTGGCAAATTAATCCAAGCAACTGGCCTGGTAGCTCTTCATGGGGAAGAAATGGATTGTGGCAACACATCTGTAAAATTTCCCTAAGGCCATCATGATACAGTTGCTTAAAAATGACATATAGTTTTGCAGCCTCCAAGTGATCATTTAGATTACTTCAACAGAAAGATTGTTCTTTGTAACAATGAGAACAACAAATAACAACCAAAGAACATTGGTGCTTCAGCAGAAACATACTTGCTTAAATTGTGTTTGGTCAACCCCACACAGAGAGGAGAGAAAACCTTTTAGCAAACACTCTTAAAAGTGAGAGATGAACAGCACTGTCTGGAGCCAAGTGTTTCAGAGATGGAGGCAATGTGTGAAACATCCCTCATCAGCTCAGCCAGTGCTTCCTGTTCCCAGCCTGTACCACGCCTGTTGCTGTGGGGCTGAGCAGACTGCCAGCCCCACTGTTCCTCTGTGCTCAGGAAGATGATGAGCTTATGATGCAAATGAAGGTCACCCGAAAACCACTGCACTGATCTTGCTCCTGACCACCTGCATCCTCTGAGACCTGGGATCTCCTTGATGGAAAATGTACATGTATTTATTATGGCTGCTCTTGGTGACTATGACAAGGCACCTGCTTCTCTGCAGAGATCTCCTGTATAAATCAGGATAGCCTAAGGAGATTAGAAGAGTCAAAGAGGATTGACTGCCTATTTCCACCAAGGCCCTGACATATCTAAAGTATTGCAGCTGCAGAACTACTCACCTTGTTCAGTCAGAAGTGTTTTTTTCTTTCCCCAAAACCAAATCTCAGTGTGTTGTGGGGCTGGACTTGGTCCTAAGGAGGGAGCCCTGATGACAATGCGGACTGAATGGCACAATCTAGTCTTTCGCCCTTGCCATGGTTCAGCATATTCATACCGTAGAACACGATATTTCTCATTTTGACAGAAGTGCTTTACTGTATCTGCATGCAGCATTGCCATCAGCTGGAAATGCAAGCCTGTGCTGCATGGAAGGTCTGTGCAGTGCAACACCCAGTACTGCCAGGGGATGCAGCAGGGGCTTCGTCAGATGCCACAGGAAAACTGGTCTCGATGTACAGATGTGGTTGCAGCCACCTAGACACTCTGCAAAGGGCTTCTGGTGCAGATCCTTCAGTACCTGAAGGTTCTTTTACATCAGAACAATCCTGGAGTATTACCCCTACAGCGTACACTCATATAACTGAGATCAGCCTCTGATTCTAATCCACAGGGGCTGAAATGTATTATCAGCATAAATTATAGCTGAAATTCAGTAAATTTTACCTTTAAGAGGGGATATTTGCAGGCTATAGATTATGCAATGTTCTAAAAAGAGTAAATACCTCTGATGAATCTATATTAACTTGCTTATTGACAGCTAGTTTTTTGCTACTTACCAGATCTTGCCTTTCATCAGACAATATCCTATAGCAGACCAAAGAAAAGTTACTATTGAATTTCATATTAAAAATAAACACTGAAAGTAGAAAACAATTATACATAGAAAACGGGTGAAGAAAAAATCAGGAATATCTTTAGTTGACAAAGTCAGAAGAAATACTTTGCCTAAATTACAATAATGTGCTGTCCTGAGATCACGTAAGAGGTCTGTAAAAGGATTGACTGTGTGGGAGGAGGAGGAAACATGAACAGAGTTTCAGCTGAGGAAGGAACTACTAGTAATTATCTTGCATTGTCACGAAAACCCACATGTAAATACCCAGTAATGAGCTTATTGATCCTCAGGTTAGAAAACTGTTCAGCTTCAGAAATTGAGCGTGAAAGAGATCCAATCTTGTGTTCAGTTATTCCAGTGTAACCTGAGCCAACTCCACTTAAATAACTGGATTTATTTGATTATGTACCATCAAAATTATGACAGGTTTGCTGAGGTCATGAGATTGCTGTTTTCTTAATGAGCATAATTAGCCCTAGAAGCAATGGAAATGCAGGACTCTCCACCTCGACTAAACAATTAGATCTGCTTCTGGTATCCAAAACTGAAGAACTTCTGCACTGGAGTAACTGGATGAAATTGTGTGGGATTGTTAGGCAAGAGTTGGCCTTGTTTATTGCCTTTCTGCCCTTATGCCTTTATGTCACTGAATATATAGCTCTAAGGTAAAGGAAGAGACAATCATGTTTCCTATATAACTTAGTTAGCATATATATTACAGCATATATAAAAGAGTTCAAACCTTGCCTGAAATTCATTTTTCTTCTTAATTTGAATAAAGAACCTTTCTCTAGAGGCAAACATAAATCTTACCTCATAATGTTCTTCCTGAGCTAGTGATTGTTAGGAATGTGTCAAGATGGAATTAGTTTTGCCCATAAGGAATCTCATCTTTTAATACTTTTAGGTTGACACTAATATTTGAGTTAGATGCCAGAATCAACAGAACAGTTTTTCTCCTCTGGCAGGGCCAAAAGCTTGACAGCCTGCCAGTGGCTCGGGGGTAGAGCAGGTCAGGTATACTCTGATGAAACGGACCTTGGTGTTTCAAACGCTACTCTGCTGAACACAGAATATTTCATTTAAAATACTTCATATTTTAATTTTCACTGTGTTCAAGATTAGTTGAAGAGCTTCCCATCTGTGTTTTTGACAGGTCCGTCCCAGGGCAGGCTTTTGCAGCTGGCTGCTGAATGGGAGCAGAGAAGCCCACAGTAATGCTCATTTTACCAGCCTCCAGGTTCTGATAGCTCTTGGTTTACTGGCAGGTTGCTTTATTTTTTGTCTTTTATATTGAGTTATTTTCAGTTAAGACCCAAACCACATGTGTACGTGGCAATGTAGTGAGCTGGAAGTGCTTATTGACTTCTTTAACTCATCTTTTACTCACTGAACTCAAGCTCTGATTAAACAGGAGTCATTTTGAGGTGTAGAGAGGACAGCACAAACAACTAAAATTCTCCAGGGGACAAGGAAAACAGAGATGAAGAATAGAATGAAAGAAGATGACAAAGGCAAATCAAACAAACAGAATGGAAGAATGAGAATTTTTAAGAATTCTTAAGCAGTAATATTGTGATTGACAGCAAAACAAGTATTATTCTATAATTAGAGTGGTGCATTGAAAGCAGAAACAGGTAGATTTTGGATGTATTTTTACTCGGCTGACTGCCTTTTGCAGATTCAATGTAAACTCACAACGTTGCATTTCTTCATAAGGTTTGCAGTGTTCAAACCTCGACAGCTGCTTCTGAGTGTGGTTGCTAGGTGTGGGCATATTTGCAAATTCAGTGGTACTCCAAGAGGAAGAAGGTATCCAAAGCTAAGTCATCAAACCTCAAAGAGTTAACAATGACTTTATTTCTTTTATTCAACAAGAAAAAGGTTAAGAAAAGCCCTGCAGGCAGTGGAATCTTCAGGATCTGAATGCACACAGTGCTGCCTTGTGCAGGATGAGGACAGCCTGAAACAGGCACTGAAAAGGCACAAACTGCCCCTATTCATCCAAAACCAGGCGCTTCTAAACTAAATGCTAACATTGTTAACCCTTTCAACACCAAGGGGGGGAGACATCAGGAAAAGCAGGCTAACTTCCATGCTCTCCATGCCCTGTGTATCAGAATGGATTTACCACTCAAACAAGACTGTGTGGGGAAAAAAAGTCCAGTGTTCTCTCTGGGGTTTTGGGATTCCGGTTTCAGGGTCACTGGCTCCATCCTCAGTGCGGAGGTCTATGTTAGAGTCAAGGATTCGGTGTCCCATCTATTTTAACCCTGGGAAGCTAAGAAACACTTGCAACTAGAGAATTCTATCCCAAAAGGTAGAATATAAACCAATCCACATCTGAGCCTCTCTTCTTTTCTTCTACCTCCTCTCTTCTGCTGCTGCTGTCAAAAGCCAAAGGGACATCTTCCTCCATACGAAACAAGGATGTCTTAAGGACGAATGAATAGTTTAGGAGACTGGCTGCCCCTTAAAGCCTTTTGAGAGCAATGCTATGAATACCTCTCAAAACTGGCTCCAGTGTGACAGACTTGTCACCAAGTTGTCATCAACTACCAGGAGGCTGGATGCAGATGTACAGCAGCACCATTTGGCAGCATTGCCTAGGAGAGACCCCAGTTCTTTCAACTTGCAGATGAAAGAACAGTGCCATCTATACACAGGCATCTCTTACATCACAGATAGGTCAGCAGCTAATGTTAACCCCCAACTTAATCGTACAAGCCTTAATCTAAGGTCATGACTGATACCTGCTAAATGAAGACCTGAATGAGAAATAGTTTACTCAGAAGTCATGAGGGCATCTAACAATCATTAGAGATTAAAACAGAGCATCAGTAGACAATCACCATATGAAGTAAAGACACCTGAGCCACCGTTATCTCAGGTAGGAACTTCCTGTGTTTTGGCAAGGAGACAGTGCTGTTGTCTGTTGGCAGAGCCTCATGATTTGCATGTTGGTGAGCCAGCTAAGTCAAAAACTCACGCTTAGTGCTGATACTCTCCACAGGTCTCATACAGATTGATGAGATTTATTTTTAGTTCTGCCAGCTCAGAGAAAGAAAGACTGCAGCTTCCTTATTTGTAAATACTTTCCATAGGGAAAAAGACTGTTCACCTTCAAGTTTTCTAGTGGATAGATTGTACAAAATGAATGAGACTTACCTACAAGCTCAATTTAAAAGAACTGATCATCAGAAAAAACAAAAGAGGATTTTCCTTTGCTCAGGGGAAAGTTAGTAAATGGAATAAGATATTGAAAGGACTGATAAGAACAGCAGCAGAAATTGTTTCAAAACAGAGGAAGGAAAGAATTTAGAAGAAAAAATGTGAAGCATAAATGCTGGCTACAGTTATAGATAAGACACCTTCTTTCTTAAGCTTTTGTGTTCCCTGTACAACACTAAACACACTAAACAGATTTTTCTTCTAGCACACATATATATATTAAACCAAATCAGAAGAACATCTTAGGGAAGAACTTAGTTCTCTGGTATAATAAGCTAACAGGCTAAAATCTATTTCTTCAAATAAATAGTTGTATTGTCTTCGGTAAGGATTATCACGTGTATATCCAGCTGCTATTAGGTCATCTTAGTCCAGACTATATGTATTCTGGAGTCCCTTGTGACAGTTATGAAACTCAATCACAAGCTATTGTTGAACTGTATGTATCTTCATCTCCTTAAAAATATTAGGTTGGCAAGGCCATAATTATTAAAAAAATAAAGTGCTCACTTAACATTAGCATTCCAGTGTTCAAAGTTTATTCAAATCTAGTATCTTCAAGATCAAGTTAGTCACGACCATGTTTCTAATGCAAGTATTCTGGCTTCTTTCTCAAAGAACAATGGTCTTAATTCACTGTGGATATAAATGAAGACTCTTGATGTAAGCCAAGGATGGAATTTCTCTGACTAGACAAAAGAATTGGTGCTTGTGGGTTTTTTACATTTTGCTTCAGAGAAAAAAAAAAACACAAAAAAAACACCAACCCAAAAACATTAACTTTGTAATCACACAAAAATAAAGGATTAAAAAAAAAAAAACCAACAACCAACCCAGGAAGCAAAATAAAACTTTCCCTTTAGCTATAACTGATCTACTACCTTAATTAATGCTGCCACAAGCACTTCTATTAAACACTCTAAACTGAGAGTTCTGTAACTCTGACAGGACAGATTTCTAGCAGAAGAAAAACCCCACAACCATTTTAGTTAGGATAATAGCTTTTACTTTTTGGTAGTAGAAGCTGTGACACAAAACTAAAGCCAAAGTGCACAAGGACTGAAATCTTTGACCTCATTTTTGAAAGAGGCTGGGACAGCTCCAGGCATATGGATCCTGGCACTCTGGGTGACACGACACAGGGAATGTGTCACCAGCAGCAGACACCGCCTCTCAGTGCTGTCATGGACATGCTGAAAATGCCAGGGAGTCTTTGCCCCAGCTTTTACTGCCTGACAACCAAAAACTGAACGTACCAAATTGTATCACAGGGAAAGCAAGTAGCCTGGATTTCAGGGGTTAAATGCAGTACATGGTTAAATACAGCTTTCCTCCCAGTTGTTTGATGAACTTTAGCCCTCAACATGAGTCAGTGTTTCCATAGCAGAGATGCCTGGGTGTCCTGGAGCATCTCAGCTCAACTCTTTTTCATTGTTTCTTATTCACTACAAAAGATACACAGCTTTTGAAAATTTGACATCTGCTAAGCATAGGTGTTAACTGACTCCATCAAATACAAAACAGCGGTGAAAAAGCAGAGTTCCTGAAGCATGAGAAAGTGCGTGTAGTATATTCTTAAGTTATAATGATTCACATCATTTGTTCACATTGACTTTGGCAGAGCTTTTCAGAGGAAAAAAAAAAAAGCAGCATTATCACAGAAAATGCCTGGTATAACTCCTAATCACATTTCCCAGCGCTAGTAGGAAAATTAACTTTACTTGCCACCTATTGTGCTTCCAGCCTGCAAAAGAAGAAAGATATTCTCAAGATGAAGACATAAGAAGTTATAACATGGAAGATCTACTTTAAGATCCCAGTTTGCCTTTGTAATCTGGACAAATCATAGAACCATAGAATGGTTTGGGTTGAAAGGGACCTTAAAGATCATCAAGTTCCAACCCCCCTGCCATGGGCAGGGACACTTTCCACTAGATCAGGTTGCTCAAAGCCTCATCCAGCCTGGCCTTCTCTGAGCTGAGGTGAGCCAGATTCATGCAGGCAGTTTGCTTCATAGCTCCCCCCTTCCAGAATAAAGGTAATAGACAACCTCATCTGTACATGCTATAGTCTTCCCAACACAGAGGGATCACAGTCTAGAGACTCAAAGGTGTGTAATGTGGGCATCTGCCTAGCGTTGCCTGGCCTAACTCTTGGGAGTGCTGTCACACTGCATCCGAAATATCCATGTCTGAGGAAAGACCTTCAGAAACCAACACATGGAGAAGAGCTGGGCAACAGAGAAAGGCAGATGACCAAGGCATCAGACTTCCTTCTGCTTAAGCTCATCCACTGCCACGACTCTCACATTGGTCACCCGAAATGGACAATGTGCTCAGGTAGTTGGGAAGTTCCCCATCCAGGAGACAGAAAAAATCCACAACTTTCTACCACAGAAAAACAAATAAGGCCATGGGTAGCATATGTATTGCAAAACAGGCTTGGGTTTAAGTGCAGGCACTTGAAAACTGCTCATTCCTCACGTGAGCACTTTTACCAACCAACCTGCCGGCTGCCCTTGAGTAATGATTTCTCCACTTCTCTGACAGTAACTATTTGCCTCAGAAACATTCCATGGACCAGAGAGTGAACAAAAGAGATTGTTTCTACCACACAGTGACTTAGGTCAGCAGTTTAGGTACTAAGTCTCTAACTAAATATTTAAAAAGTTGGAACAACTCCAACTGGAGAGGTGACAATCTTTTCACCAGCATATCTATTACCACAGTGGTTACGCCTTCCTGATGGGATCTCGAACGACCAAATTCAAATCTCAGCTACAAACTAAGCAGAGAAGGACTTCTAATCTAGCTCTTCCATCCTAGAAATAACAGAAGCTTCATTTTTCAATTCATCACACCATGCACAAACATATGTATATGCTGATGATACTGTACTAAGCTTGTATCTACTGGCAGTCCACAGCCACCTTAGATGTGCTCGCCATACACACACAAGGTTGGTCCCAGCTAAGGAGACAGACTTATTTTGAACAGGTTTTGCCTTCAGTCTCAATTCCAACACAGTAACAAAGTGATTATATGTTCTGTGAGTTTTGTTAATGTCACCTGGCAAAAAAAGCTCAGAAGCAGCTCAGCGATGTATTTGAGAACACCAGCAGCAGTTAGACGCACATAGGGCAAGTTGCATGTATGTACTGTGCCTAAGACAATGGTTTACAGATCCTAGGAGAGGTTTTGAATCCTCTTGTTGTTTAATGAATTTGGAGAAGCTACTCAAGAGTTTCATTAGCAACTCACATTTCACAGAATCTACCTTGCCTCTGAGTGCCATGAGCACAATGTATCTACATAGCCTAACATCATACAATTTTGTATGAAGAGATGTAGGACAACATTCTTGGAAACTTTTACATTGTCTTTAGGAGCCATTCTCAGCGCTGCTGCAACAGCAGCTGTGGAACCTTACATCTGGGTCCCAGAGACAGAACAGGAGATGAGCAAGTCATTGAGGCCGTTTAAGGGCAGGAATTTATCTTTGAAGGTGCAAAATAAGAGATTTATTCTAACTGAGCAATATTTTTCAATAATTTACCATTTGTACTTCGGCCTACACAAAGATCATATTTTTTGATACAGGTCACGAAATGTGATCTCACTGGAGATACTAGAGTTTTATCATTTTTAATTTCTTAATGGGACCAGGGCTGGGACAACAAGTGTTAATGTATTACAGGTTTACATACCTGAGAGGTATAAGGCTTTCCTACCTCACAAAATGATTTTCCATTCCATCCTCTTATTTTATGTTGATCACCATGCGCTGCATTTTCTCTATTTCATGTAAAAGAATTAAATCCTTGCCATAAACACTTCCAAATCTTCATTCATCAGCCCATTAAATGCCCTCTTGTTAACAGACAAATGTCTTACAGAACTGGATTCAAAACAGACAGAAATGGCTTCTAAGAATATGAAAGAAAGTAAGAAAAACAAACACCAGGAAAATTTCAAGAATTCAGAGCATTACTCCCAAAATTAGGAAGAAAAGCAATGCAGTACCTCATCTTTAACAAAAGGCATCATTGATCATGACACTTAAATGCATTAAATGTGCATTAAATGTGCACTAAATGTGCATTAAATGCAAGCCACACCTGCATCAGAATGGCCGTGACAATGCAAACCTGCAAATGTGGGGTTAGTTTGACCAATTTAGAGAACAAATTAGAATAAAAGGGTGTCTTGTATTGCTATAGAGGTCCAAGGCAGGGGGGAGAAATAGCTGTGAAAAATGCTCTTTCAGACGCACAAAAGGCAAGGTTACACTGGGTACAAAGAAGCCCCACTGAATACGAGGCTAGAGAATGCTCCACCACACAGGCAGGAGGGTTATTTCCAAACACAGCATTATTGATCTTCAAATTCCACCTTCTCCAATGACTTTTTAGACATCTTTTTTGATTACATTTTTTTCTCCAGTAGGATTAGCACACATATATCATGGAAATGTTTCAACAGAGAAGCAAACTGCACCGCTCTGGGACACAAAGCACTTAACCTGGGAGCGAGCCACATTCCTTGGCACAGTTTACACCGATCCACTGCAGGCTGGAAAGCTGGAAGCACCTAACATCCGAGGTAATCGGGGACTTTTCCTGCCCCAGTACAGTTTTGCACCAAAATTAGATAAATGTCATAATTTAATATTCCCGAGTACTTTCTATATTTACTTCTTTTAGAAAAAGTGCTTCCTCCCATTCTGCTGTTCCTTTCTCAGATCCTTGAGCCCCTGCTCACGCTGGGATTGTAAAGGCAGCTGAGAGAAACCATTCAGCAAGCAACACCATGAAGGAACAAGAAGGGAGGTTTTACTCACATTCTTTATAAATACTGGTACCTAAGAAAGAAGAGTAGTACAAATCAAAATGTAGCTATGGGAATATGTATTTGAGGAGACACAGGCATCACAGTGAGGATATTTTTTTTTTTACCTTTTCTCTTTAATGCTTTTCACATTATGAGTTTATTGAATGTAAACAAGCGATGTGAAGTCAGTGAAGGGTTTGTAAAGAAGGGACAGTTTCCCCATCTTCGTAAGTGATTGACCATCTTACCAAATGATTTTTAAAATTTAGGTACTTTAGAAAGTCCTAAACAGAAACACATATTTAAATTTAGGCCTGTGCTTAAAGCAGACTGCTTTGATAGGGTCCAATGTCTGAATCAAAAATCAGAAAAAGAACTCAAGTGCATATACATATTTGGATTCATATTCAGATTGATTAATTACAACTGCTTTTCAGTTGCAATTGTTATAGGTTAAAATGGTAAAGAAAAAGAAGAAATACTGCTTGTCCAAGGAGATGCAAAGATTAAACATATTAAATCCAGAATCTACAAATAAAAAATATACTCCTTTCCAGAAGCTACATTAGTTCTTTAACGTATTTAGAGGCAGGTATTGGGAAGTAAGACTACATCAGTTACAATCACTGTTAATTTCAAAGGACAAATGCACAGGATTTGATTTCTGCACATACTATTACAATTGTATTATTTGTTTAATTAGTATTAAAATATAAGCTAATTATAACTAATTCGGTTCCTTAGCATGTGCCTATGCTTCAGCCCACTGCCCAGTGTAAATATGAGCCAGCTTGCCCGCCAAGAACAGTCTCCTACTTCAGCCAAGAAGCGGGCCAAATAAGTTCTGCTGGTACAGATAGACACTTTCCAGTCCCCAACCTGGCTTGCTCCTAACAACTTTAGATTTTACTATATCGCACTGTTGCTGGCAGTGTTGACATACTCTAATTTCAACAACTCTGCGGACAGCAAAAAGCCATCAGCAAAACACACTATGGCTCTCAAAAACAGCTTCAGAGCTGTGAGATGCTAGTGAATAGCAGTCTCTGTGAGAGCAGCACGATTTATAATTGGTATGCAGAGCCCCCGTGATTAATATTCACGCTACATATCCCAGAATAAATAGGAGATGCCAATCTGATCCAAAGTCCTCTGAAATTGATGGAAACCTTTCCACCGACTGCAATGGGCTCTGGGTCAAGCCCCAAACATCCAACTGTGTTTATACCTTTTAAAAAAGAAGGAATTAACTCTCCACATGTTTCAGTCCCCCACATTTATTATCAGAAAACCTCTGGAAAAAGAATGCCTTGCTCTGCAATGGGACTCTCACTGAAGCCAGTAGAAGCTACATATACAGAGACTGAGAACATAATCTCAATGGAAAACCAACAATAAATTGGAAAGAAACTCAATTTTGAAAGCACACAAGACAAAATTTAGTGAGAAAGCAAATCTCTCTTTGTAAGAAGTACAAAATAACTCAGGTTTTGTATACCCACAGGTTAAGAAGGAAATTTTCAATGAGGCACACTGAACCTTTGTGATACACATTAAAAAAAACGCTCATGTAAATCTAACACCATTAAAACCATCTTCCTTAAACACTGTAATTATAGCCTCCAAGGGTAAGTACACAATCAATGGTAAATTAATTATGGCCATTTAAATTATTTTATGCAAAGACTTTTTACTTATTAAAGGAATTTAATACTTACAGTGTCCTTGTTAAATGCAGATTGACAATAAAGTTAAAGAATAAAACCTCATTTATTTTTATTTTTATTACTTTATAAATTTTCTGAAGTCCAAGTCCTCTCACAATAGTGTATAGTAATTGGATTAAAACTACCTTCAAATACTTTCCACCACATGTTTTACATGAAACATCTTGCAAAACCCACAATGTCTATATAACTGTTTTACAGTGATTATCAAAAAAAATACTATGGAATTAAATAAAAGTGGATTGATACGGATTCTCCTCCCCAAACTATAAAATCCTAGCATCATACAAAATACAATGATCTAAAACTGAGTGCTGGCTCTCCTTCTCTCCCTCTCTTTCATTTTAATAACCAAATTATTTTCCAAAGCACTACTGTTAATGTGCAGATTTGTTTCCAGAGTAGTTTTCAATAATCTTTTCTTTTCCTTGCATTTTGCTTCAAGAAGTAAAATTAAAAAAAAAAATTAAAAAAAGGGAAAAGATACAGGAAATAAAGTCCTCAGGTCAATTAACAGTGAGTCCCCACAGAGGCAAAAGTGGACATTTCGCGACGGATGGTACTGAAAGGGGAGAGCTCCAGTTCTGTGGTGTACTCATTGTCATTGTCATCACTTGTCACTGTTGAAGACTTCTGGATGCATTCATCACAGCAGCAACAGCAACACTCCATAAAGGCCCGGCTGAAAGGTTTACAGAAACAGAAAAGGAGAACTGGGGTAACACAGGACTTAAAGAACAAAAGGAACTGACTAATGAGATGGAGGAGGTCCAGAGTCTGCCGAGAGACCCCTGTGGACATGTAGGCAGTCACAATGTTGCAAATGTTTTCAGGAATAATGCAAAACCCATATAAAATGGTCAAAGCCACCACTGTGCAGTTCATCTGACTTTCCAGCTGAATTTGACGCTTGTTCCCCCTTGTGCAAGCCTTTTCTGCCCTCCTGATTTTCCTCGCTGTCACCAACGAGCAGGTAATGGTGAAAAGGGTAGGCAAACAAAAATAGCACCCAAAGTACCACCAGAGTCTTGCCCCATTGTACGTGAGAGCTAACACGTAGATGGTGTCCGGAAGGGCAGTGGATATCTTCACCACGCAGCGCTCCCCTGGGGGGCTGCCGCTGTACTGGGGGTCCTCCAGCACCAGCTGGCGCAGCACCACCTCGGGCAGGGCCAGCAGCAGCGCGCCCACCCAGATGACAGCCAGCTTGGCCGTGGTCGAGGCGCAGTTTTCGATCATCTCGTAATACATCTGCACGTTGGTGGCAGCACGGAATCGGTCGATGCAGAGGGCACACAGCGTGAACGTGGTGACTCCAAGAGAGGCTACCTGTGAAGGGGAAGAGGGATTGCAAGTTAATATGGGTGCTGTCTGGAAAAAAAAAAAAAAAAAAAAGTGGAGTTTTGATGGGATGTAAGTACACAAAGTCATCCTGTACTGCAAGTGCAAAGAGACTATCTAAAATCTTCAGACTTGCAGAGCCTGTGCAAAAACTATCTTAACTATAATAGTTAGGTTTTAATAATCTATCTTCAACATTTCATTTAGAAAAAAAATCACTGGACAATCTAGGCTTAACTTCATAGGAAACATCCTGTGGGAGTGTGTACTGAAAGACAGGAGAAATGGCAGTTTCATTGTTAAAATAATTTAAAGATGGATTGAACAGAGCTCTCAATTTTATACTGCAAGGAGCAAGTACAGAGCAAGGCCTATGTTCTTGAGCTTTAATAACCATCATTCCGTGCATGAATAGAAATGCTGTCTGGACACGAAACATAATTTCCTATCATTTTATCCTGTTTATAATTAAATTTCCTAAAAACAAATTTGCAAGAAGACTATATACATTTTGGCCTAATCCTATTTCCAATAAATTTAACTTCAGCTCAAATTCAAAGCAGAACTCCCATTAACTTCAATTGGAGAAAGATTAGGTGCCCTGTTCCGTTCTAATTCATTTATTTTCTTGGGTTTGCATGCTTCTGTTATGTCAAAGATGTGCTGATGCAAAAGAAAATAAACTGTTAAATAATATTCCTAATAAATGTAAAGAACATTTACTTTTATCATTAATAAACCATGTACAGTAATATTAGGCAGTTCACTATAATTTTTGCTTACTCAAATGTGATGTGCAATGATATATTTAAATTTTACACACGTACATTTTAAAAAATACTGATTTACATGATAATTTTGAAATATTCCTGTCTATATATCTCTTGTAAAAAGTTCTGCAAAGACAGAGAGTGCAATTATGCACAATTATATAAATGTATCATTAATTTTGGCCTTCAATAGTTAATGGCCATATCAGATTGCTAAAATTGAATATCACTGAAAAATATTAGGCACTTGGGATTACAACTGTCAGGCACTGGCTTAGTTGGGGAATTCTTCGAAGCAGCTTCCTAAAAGATGATGAGAGTAAGATGCAATCTCTTACTAATTAACTTCTAGGAATATTTAATAATGACAAAGCAGTACCATAAACATTTTTAATAGGCAAATCTATTGATTTAAGAAGTTAAATTGTCTGACAAGATTCAAAGAAAGCTTGGTAAATACAGCAAAAAAAAAAACAATTACAGAAAAATGACAGTTACCAGGAAATCTTAATGAACAGTGATAAACTTAGCTAATAAAAGACAATTTTCATGTATCACTGCTGAGAGTCAGATTTTTTAAATTCAGGACTAGCGACTTTGTTTCCAAAATGTTTAAATGTGTGTGCAGCCTTCAGAGTCCTTAGAGTGACAACAAAACCTCTAGCCAGAACATCCAACGTGAATAACAAAAGGACCAGGACTCAGCTCCCTACAATTACGGGAGACAGGGAAATCACTGGACCTGGGAATGAACAGGGACTGAAATAAAAATCAGCAGAACAGAAGAAAAGACGAGGTTTTATATGTCATTTTCCCTCTCAGCTCTTGTGAGCCTCTCCCCCCACCCCCAATGCACAGGCTTTTACTGCTTTAGCATTTCATTGCAAACAGGCTGTTATACAGTGGCTAAAACATTAAAACTCTGCAGCTGTTAAGGCTGGACTAATGAAAGAAGACATCTCTACCATGAACAAACATAACCTATGGAGTTCCTGTCACATTAATTGACCAACAACTTGGAGGTTTAAGACAGTGAAATAGAGCAAGAGGAAACGACTAAGAGCAGTGGAAGTCAGCTTTGAAAACTCTCCCATGGATTCATCGATGAAACAAGCTCAACAAAGCTAGTGTTTCTCTGGAGCAGGCAATGGTTTCCTATTTTCTGTAATTAGTGATGCCATGGAAAAGCCTGCAAAAAAACAAACACTCCCAAACAGATAGACAGGAATCCACTCCAGCTGACTTGCTTAAAGGCAGTATAGCAATTTAAGGGTCTAATTACTTACCCCACTTCATTCCCCCCACATTGCAGACAATGAGTAATAGCCAGCAAAATCAATGGGTGCTGCTCACAAGCTACATGGGCAAGAACTGGCACCTACACTCTGCATGTTCACAGTTTCACTTTAGGGTGTTTCTTCATACCAATCATACTAATAATTAATATTAAGCCAAAAATGTAGACAAAACCACAGAGGTTTCCTTTTTAATGTGTTACGTTGCCCTGAAATAACCACAGAATGCTGACAATTCATTTGATGGGGAGCAGGTAAAGGACAAATTAACAAATCCTAAAGCAGTGTGAAGCTGCATGGAGTTTAATGATGCTCTTCTTGTTGTAACAGCCAAGTTTCTGATATGCTGTTGGAGTCTTAATTCCAACAACCTAGCAGGAAATGAGGCAAGGCAAAGGCGAGTCAGGCTCAGTAGTTTTTGATTGTCACTTAGTTGTCCGAGTTATTTCCATATGGCCCCTATGAAGATACTTCTTCAGTCTCTAGACTTTCAGGATGACATCAGTTTACATCTTTCTCCTACTCAATGATATCAGAAAAGTCCCCAAGTTTCTAACTGAACAACCACCGATCCACTGTGAGGAGGTGCCCACACTATTTGGGCAGAGAACAACTGTGTCAAAACTCATTTGGGGAACTCAGGCCACAGCAAACAGTAAACTCATGAAATGCTCAGCTTAATTGCATCAGTTCTCCTCTCCATCCCTCTAACATACCCATTCCCCTTTCACAAATAACAATTACCGAAATGTTCCCAGGCCTTCCCTGCCCTGTCCTACTTCTTCTCCTGGCTGTGGTCCCACAGCTCTTGGACTGGCCTCTAGGACTAGAGCCTCTGGCTGACCAGGGAAGCAGTGTAGATGTAGTTGGGTAAGCAATGCCAGTAGAAATAAGACTGAATTCTCTCTCCCTAATACCTGCTTGACTAGGTAAAGGCGATTAGATCAGAAAAGGTGACTTGGGTGAAAAGGTCAATGAAGACCAAATTCTGTGAGTGAATATAAAAGAGAGGCTAGCAATTAGCATGAGCATACTGGGCAAGAATACATACCACCTTAATTATCTGAAAGACAAGATTGTGATTCTGGAAACTACTATATGATAGATGTCCTACACACTTAGAACAATGGGTACAATATCGTTGTTTCCTTTGTAGTATTATCAACATTCATATCAAGGAGATATGCTTTGTGTGTTTTTTTTTCTTCTGTATATCCTCATAGTAAACAGAATCAACTTCCAAGAGCTGCTCTTGAATCCTGTTGGAAGTGAAAGCCAATCAGACCATCGGGACACTGGAAATACTCATGAGCACACCACACGCTTATCCAGAGAGTTGGAAAACTTACAAAACACAAAAGGATTTAATTTTTGTTCATTTTCCTGTTTGTAACCTACCATGATACTTTAAATTGAATTTACTTTTTTTTAAACTTCCTTTTTTTTTTTTTTTTTAAATAAAGAAATTACCATTGTTCTCCACTCAGGATCAAATTCTTATCATGCTATACAAGGGACTCCTGTATTAATTCTTAATATTAACAACGTGGAACCACTGCTAAAAATCTGCCTCTTCCTCCCTTGCAGGAAAAATCTTGTCACATGGAGAAATGACATCCCAGTGCTCAGACTAGAGTCAATGGTCCCGAGATAGCAGATGCTGTCTTATTGTCTCCACACATACATAACTTAAATGTTACTGACCCAATTTTAAACCTATTCTGACACTAATTCATTTCCATGCTGAAATGCCACGCAGAAAGTTTAAGCCAAAAGCAAATTTTTATGGACAACTGACAAGGCCCTAAGGACAGGGCTTGCAGAGGAAAGAAAGATGGACAGGAGAGCCACTACGGCAGCTACTATCATCATGCAGTTAATAACTAAAGGGCAGAGATAAACTAACACTTCTGTTTTAAATAATTATTTAACTCTTGGTAAATGCTGAAGACACTCTGCTCAGTAAAAGACACATGTAGCCACTGCCCTAAAAAACCTCCAGTATGGAAACTGCAGACCTCTCTGAGGATTTTTGTCTATGACCCAGAGGATTTACTGGAGGTTCAGGAGCCTGGCTCTCTGCCTAGAGTCAAAGAAGAGACATAAAAAAAGATGCTGCATAACAAAAGACAGAGAAAAGGCAGATAATACACAGCTTCTAAAAATTCACATAAAAAATGTATTTGCTTCCCTAAAATGAAACTTAAAATAAGGATCTCTTCTGACAGCTTTGGAACACGCAGAGAACAGCCACTTTGTTTGTGCCTCTAGCAGTGTTAAAGAGAGAAAGGGGAAAAAGACTCACCTCAAATTGCCCTGGAGGA
>NW_010140130.1:0-4265 GCF_000699245.1 Pterocles gutturalis | reverse complement strand
GGAAAGAGAGTAATTCATATTCCAGGCCAAATCAATCCGTATGCTTTCCACTAAGAATACTAATTGTGATAGCTTTCCTGAGCTGGAAGTTACCCACCAGCAACAGGAGTGATGGCACAAATTGATTGCCAAAAGCATATGCAGAGATTGAACATCAGATTTCAGAGGCTTTCACTGTCAGCCTGCTCCACAGCCAAGCCAGTCTCGCATGCATGATATGGTCCAGATGAGGACACCACAGACTTTGTCTTTCTCTTCTTTGTGGGGAGTATGAGAAAGGCAGAGGGGCTCATGGTTAGCACTGAGTGCAGGGCTGAGTCCCACCACTGGCCTCAGGAACTCCTTGCTATGCACTGCACTGCACAAGATGGTAAATCAGCCTCTGCAAACCCTCGTTGTAGACCCTTCCCCAGTTATAAATCCTTACTCCACTATAAGTAGCTTGTCTCAGTCTGCCAGCATAGAAAGTGATGTTTACTGCCACTGACGTCTCCCAAACTCATCAAGCTTCTAGCGTAACCTCCAAGAGCAGAATGCACAGAACTCGAGCAAGCTTCCTTTTAAAGCCCAAAAGATAGTTTCTAGTCCTAGTTGACACAATCCATTTGTCATCTTCAGCAAGCTGCTCTGGGCCTCAAACAACCTACTTAACCTCTTCACTACTGGCTTCCAGCATGAAAAATAAAATAAAAATGCTACTCCACAGGACTGTTATATTTAACAGCTGTGAAATATTTAGAAGCATAGTAAAAGTACTGATTTTGTCTACATCCATACTTCTTTCTATTAAGGCTTAGCATAAGTCTGTAAGTAGGGGAAATGGATCTATATTGTTCTGTACTATTTTTTCTTCCCTAGTTCTTTCACTGAAAAGACTGGGTGTGCTTACACAAAAACAAAAAGGTTCCACACTGGCAGTGCTTGTGGAACAGAAATTAGCCAAAGCCATTGCCTTAGTATTGTCGTTTACCCTGTATCTCCTGATTCTGAGCAACATTGAGAAAAGTGTATGAAAGACAACATAAACACAGTGTGCACACTTCAGACATGCATGCCTAAAGATAGACTTCTGAACCATCTGCAGAAAATGGACAAAATTTTGAGAACTGTTGAGCAGAGGATTAAAACTGAAAAGGAGAAGCCCATCTGCACACATCCTTATGGGCAGAGCAGCTCCCCCACTTGTTCTAACTCCCTTCTCAATTCGCTCTCAGTGCCTTCAAAACTGCTCCTCCATGACAGTGCCATCATGGTGGTCAAGTGAAGTTCTTGGTGGAGATAATGTCATCCACTTCTACTAACCACCTATCTTTCTAGCTTTGTTCTCTAGCAGTTTTACTCTCATCACCTAAAAACCTCATGAGAAGCACAGAAGAATTGATTTACTCAGATTCTTCTTCAGTCATGTGCACAGCACTCCTTATGCAAGCGTGGCCATGACATAGTTTTAAAAGGTAGTTAGAAGTGACTAAACTGTGATACAACATATGGCTGAAATGACTGATTAATGTACTCGGTCACAGCAGATCTTTATTAGGTATGGGAAAACTGCCCTTTAAATTAAATACCGTGGAGACCTTCCTCTGCTGGAAGCTCAACATTTACCTATACAAATGTGCTTGAAGAAACCATAAAACATTTCCCCCAGACTGTGTGCATATGTGTTATCACTGGCAACAGATGCTTTGTTGAAATTCTGCACAACACCCATTAAACAGCACAAATAAAAAACAATTGGCCACAAGAGGCTAAACTAAGGTTCCTCACTGGGATCACCAGAATCCTCCAAACACAACACAAAGCACGCTTGAGTTATGTTAAAATGCTGTGATCACTTGCTCCAGATAATCTGATTTCCCCTGTTTCCTAGTTCTGAAAGTACAGAACCAGTGCTGGTATGACAGAGGGCTTAGTCCAATAAGGGTCTTTGATGCTTGAAAGTGAGATATTTCTGGATCTACAACTCTGGGCAAGACACATAGCTCCCTGAAGAGCATATGAGGAGAACTGGCATGCAAAAAAAAAAAGAGATTAAGATAATGGAACAGAGAGACACTTAAAATAATAAAACGCTGGGATAACTTACAGAAAATATAGACAACAGCTTAAAAGTTGTCCATCTTCAGGAAGATGCTTCTATTTGTATTCCACAAAGGTCCAGAAACCTCTCCTGACAATAGCTGTCTACAGCTTTTCTCTCAAGGAGCTAAGAAGACTTCATTCTTCTCCCGTTGTGTGAGAGGGGACGAGCCTGCCCAGGTGAGTTACAACAAGGGAGAAGACAGTGGTGTTCAGCTGTCAGGTAAGTACACTGCTGTCAACAATCCCTGACAGAGCATGGAGCCACAGCTGCTCACAGGGCAGATTTCATTATGTGCTCCACATCTGCATTGCTCCTGGTGTCAGCACCACTGTATAACACCCGTGAGGTTTGAACAACACTTGGAAAGTGGCAAAACTTTGCTCTAACTCCCTCCTCTGTCTCAGCAGGGTCAAATCCTGATTTCTAGGATAGTGTCCTCCTCGCCAAGCTCAAGATAAGCTGTGGAGAGGCACCATCCACTAGTGGTGTTCAAAATCCACCACTCATGGCTACAGTTTACAAAGGAGAGGGAAATCCAGCCTTTTACTTACTGCTCCCAGGGGGATGAATATACAGCATAGATGAGTATTATATTTAACAACTACTGAATGAAAAATATACAATTCTGGGAGCACCACAGAACCCCAAAGCTATATCTTTTTAGATCTGTACCTTAGATATAAATTAATTAAATTTCCTCAGGGACAAGGAGAATGTTTCACTTTTAGACCTTAGTAATAATTAAGTCTAAGACAGGTACCATGCTTCTGATCCATCATGACTGGATTGGTGCCAGTTCTTGAATAAGACTTCAACTCTAGACATCTACAGAACTTTAGAGTAAAAAAATAAGGTGTCATTAAGTATAAAGGAGGGACAGCAGCAGCTGAATGTTTTTCAGGATTACCGTTTTGAATTTCAGCAACTACATTTCAGATAAGCTACTTTCAATTTGAGAGACTCTTTAGTGCCCAAAGCTGCACAGCATAACCAACTAATTTTGAAGAACAGTGTGGCCGTGCAAATCATTTCAATTACTGATCTTTAATTAGAATCATCATTACAAAGAGTCACTTCTATTTCGTACGTGGATGCACCAGAAAAAGGTCAGGAAGTGTGAAATGTCACTATAAGAAAGCCCTGGAAACACTCAAAGGACACTAGCTACTTTAAGTGAAACGGTTACTTTAAGTGAAACAGTACTACTTATTTTATTGGTTAACACAGTAGCCCCAGAACCCATTTCAGAAATTTTAAAAGCTCCTAGTACTATTTCTCAACAAATACTAAGTATGTATGGCTTTCATGTCTTCTTAAATACAAATCGATTAAGCGTGCTCTGAGTTTTTCAAATGTAGTGGTATACTGCTGGCCTTGAATTCACCTAAGTGTAGCACAGCTCCACCCTTTGTCCAATACCATCAGTCATAAACTGTATCACATACGAAAGAAGTAATGGCAATTTAGTGGCTAGATGCAACATACATCTTTCTTAAAAATATCATTTGGCAATTATTTTTTACTGCGTACCAATGTGCCGTCAAAACTGATATTCTGTGCATTAACAACAAGTTGGGTTTTTTTTTCTTTTCGTAATACCTCCTTCTTAGGACAAGAGAATCAACAGTTATTTCCTCTGCTTTCAGTTACACAATAATGTTGAACATAAGGTTTTGGGAATCCAGCAGACCCAGCCAGAATGACGGGCTACCATCCTACCAACAAGCCTCAATGTTCAGTTCCAGCAAACAAATAAAGCGGACAACCTGAGCGCTGCCGGCAGGACTCTGGCCAGCTGGCTGAGAGTTTCTTTAACAGAGCCTCTGAACAACTGCCAGAAGCTGCGATTTAAATGGAGCTGGGGTCATTTTTTAAAATAAAGATAAGCCAAATAAATGTGTGAGATTTCAACACTGAAGTATAAATTAAGAGCACATAAAACACATTGATGGTTCTTTTTACAATCTTCTTACAGCCTATCCCCAGTCACCCCCTCCTTCCACTTCTGTGATTCACTCACTTTCGGAAAACAAAAAACATAAACAAAAAAAACTTGAAATGTAATTCTGAGAGGATTCCTTGCCTTTCAGGACCACAAGGAAAGTTTGGCAGAACTTGCGCTAGTGGAAGAAGAGCTAAACGCGCCCAATCCGAGGCTAAAGAAATCCCGACGCTGCTTGGT
>NW_010140129.1:0-881 GCF_000699245.1 Pterocles gutturalis | reverse complement strand
ATCCCCCTCTGCCGGTCAGTGATGAAACATGATCGGTTTTATGAACATTTCCCTTTCAACTCTAGTTTTGAAATTAGTGCGTCTATAAAAACAGCAGCACAGTAGGCACAACAAAATGCCTGCCTAAAAGTATGTAAATTATCCTCCCTCAAGTGCAACCACTCACACTACAAGCTCTAAGCAAGCAGCATTGCCCTAGGTCCTGCGCTCAAAAAAAGTGTCCAATCTGGTCTAATTTTTGAAAGGGCCGGACTTTCAGTAGGGGGCTGCTCCCCACTCCCTGTGTTTCAAACCCCTTTGAGTTGCTTCCAGACAGGGACACAAAAGCTGGAAACATGCGATACAACCCGCCGCTCCTGAAAGCGAGGGCCATTCTTGATGCAACAGAGTCTGCAGAAGATACCACCAGCAAGGAGCGGCTGACAGCCCGCACTGCTACCCGAAGGTCTGACAGTGCCGGTATGACCGGCCCACCACTGGCTGGGATGGTTTGGGATTTCTTTACATACCATGTGAGGTCTCCTGAAACGCCTTTTTGATCTCTTTCAAAAGCTCTTCTGCTACTGCTGGCAAGGTACTATCCATCGCATTGCCACTGGCCTCGTCACTGGGAGCAAGACAGGAGAGAACAGGAGCCAGTGGGATCATTATAGTCACTGCAGAGACTGTATCCCGGGACGGTTCACCTGGGCAGCACTCTATCTCAGCCCCACAAGGAGGCTGCCTGCCCTCAGCAACTTGTGAAATGTGTTTTTCACACGTTCTCAGAAAAAAAGTGTTTCTCAAAAACACACAGGGGTCTCTCTGATACCCCCCCCGTATGAACAGATCCCGTGGAAGCTGCAAGAGGGCTGACTGAGATGAGATGTGAGGAAGAAATG
>NW_010140128.1:0-10209 GCF_000699245.1 Pterocles gutturalis | reverse complement strand
TTGGTGGTGGCCGTTGGGAGTTGCGGCCGAGCCGGTGAGGGGTGTGTGTGAGGCCGCGTTAGGGGGCTGAGGGGAACACGCTGCTGAGTTCGGCTTTAAGGGGGGTCGCGCTGCTTACCCGGTATATTTCTCGGTGGTGCTAGCGGAAAGGTTTCCTTGTGGTTTCCAGCCTTATTTTAAGCGCTTAATCAGCGGTGGTTAAAAATCAGTAACGTGTTTAAATCGGTTTAAAAGGGAATGATGGTGACTGACGCGTCGGTGGGGTTTGAATGCGGTTGAACGATGAAGAGCCAGGGCAGCGTCCCGTCGAGACGGTGTTTCTAGGCAGGGTCGGGTTTTGCTCTTACACACGTTTTCCGTGGGAATGGGTGCTGAGAGTATCAATGAGTGAAATTCAAAAGTGAAATTCAAAAGAATTCGACCTGTATCACCAAAAGTAAAATGTCCTCAGAGTCACCTGTGTGCACAATAGTTGTTTTGAGGGATTTTTTTCTCTGTTTTTTTTTTTTGTCTTGTCCCTTTACGTTGGCCAAGTGGGGAGAGATCAGTGCGCTGGAAGCATCCTTTCCTGGCTGAATTTGGTTTTGCTTTGCTTTGCAAATACAGAGGTTTTCTCCTTCATGGGTAGTGTTTATAACAGTACTGAACTCTCTTGCTTTTACTGTGTGATTGTCTTGTGTTGATTTATGCCGAAATGTTGCAGAAATGTTTGCAAACTGATTCACTAGCCTTCTGAAGGCATGCCTACCCGGCAAATTAAACGTGTGATTGTACAAGCCCGGGCTGGTTTTGACTTTTATGGAATCAGTTATAGTAATGCTGAAAAGGTGTTAGAATGAGCTTCAGCATGAGCCAAAACAGAGTTTACAACCTCAGGCATGCAGATGTGTTATTTGGTTGTAAAGCAAACTATTGGGGTGTTTAGGTCTGTCATTTTTGCTGAAAAGATAAAGCTGGGGTTATGTGTCTCTACTCAACATACATTTCTTCCTTTTGCTTGAATAGACTTACAGTGTATGTCGTCATCAGAAGAGAGCTGCGCAAGTTGATATTCCTGTTCTTAAGCTTTAAGCTTGTGGCTTTAGCCAGTTTCTAAGCTGGAAAGTATCTTCTGTAACCGTTTGCATGGGGGAAGCAGGCAGGATTTGGTCCTCTGCTGGGTGACAGGCAAAGTGTTTGTGGAATTAAACTAAAGAACAGAAAAGATGTCTTTGCTTAGGAGGGTCTCCAAGTACTTGTCTTTTACTGAGGAAGCACACTTATAAATTATTGATAAAGACAATCTCGAAAGTGAAATGCCTTGTAAGAAGATGCAGGAAAGAACTTGCATGTAAACAAAGGTTGCTCAGATGTGAATCAGTGGCACAAAATTTTCTACTTGCACTGCAAGTTAGTATTATTTTATTTCTGCTGTGGCAGTCAGACACCAAGTGAACTAATGTTATTAGTATCTTTATTAATATTATTTTAGTATCTTAAGGTAATTCTATAGATCAGGTGGAGTTTGTGAGCACATTTTTACTCTTCAGTGCATTCCAAATTTAATGTTTAACTTCTAATACATCAACAGAAATTGGCAAAATTGGAGCCATCTGGAGAGAGATAAAAGACTTCCCATTTTCAAGTTAATTGTTCAATTTATACAGTTTTTGTGCTGTGAATGCTTTTAGTCAGGTCTTCCACTAGTAACTGTAGAATATTGGCAGATTGAGAAAGTTTTGGACTTCATGAGAGAATAACTTGTTAAATCTGGACAAGTTTTACTTCTTAATATGTAACATGATCAGTGGCCTTGGCAAACACAGTATAGCTTTAAAACTGATCACTATGCTTGAGTTTGGAATTTTATGTTTCAGTGGAATGGTAGATTAGATTGTTTTAAGGCCAAAATCAGGGTAGCTCATACAAATAATCTCATTGACTTCAATGGAAGAATTGGCATGAATAAGGCATGCTATTTGGCTGGAAATGTTAGCTTTCTGATAAATGGTAAGTTTCGTAGTTTTACTGTATCTAGGTTCAGTTAAAAGCTTCGCTCTTTTTTCATATGTGTGGATTTAGGGATAATAATTTGTTGCAGGAGGACGCAGGTAGGTGCTACTCAGCTTGTGAACAAGAAAGGAGCAGAGTGAATAAATTTCGTGTTTATTAGATAGATGCTCATCATTATGAGAGTCTTACTCTTTCCAGTCATAAATTCCTGGTGGAATCACAATTTGGAAAGGATCTATGCTTGCTCTGTGAATAGATAGGCTTGTGTAACTTTACGGTAATTAATAGGACTCAATTATTTCTGAGTCTTGCATTCCTTTTGTGCCAAGATATCTTTGAAGTTTATTGTTGTTCAGGGTGGACAAAGGATCCCTTTGTAGTTCACATTAAATCAAAGACAAAAAAATTAATCTCAAACTCCTCCCTGCCTGAGTCACGTGGTTTTGTCTCCAATTGTGAGCTGAGCATCTTGTATACCACAGGTGCTCAACCTGTGAGTGTCACTGACATCGACTTCAGGACAGGTAATATGTAGTGGAACTGATACAAGATTATAGAAGAGTGTTTGGCAGGTGAAGTCCCAGCTTCAGCATTTTCAGTTTTTCTTTTATCGATGAGCACTCTAGCCCAGAAATCTAATTATTGTTTGACACAACAGCTGCTTTTCAGCTAGTGCCTTACTAATATGGTGATTTTGTTCTTCCGTTCTAGGTTGTCTTCTGCTGGCTACTGAAATACAGTGTTCTTAACATCTCAGAGAAAAAGTAGTAGTAACATGATTTACTTATTTTTGTTTGCTTTAAAAGAAAACTGTAGAATGTCAGTTATACTAGATGTGACAGTATATGGAAAATAAATGGTTTATAAAGTTCTCCAATCTACTTAAATTACTTCTTCACTCTATAGAATTTAGAGGAAATCACTAGAATTTGTCACATTATTTCTGTTTTCTGAAATTTGAATGAGATTAGTACCTCAGGTGATTCCTTAGTTGCTAACAAAGAACAGCCACCCACAAATTAAGCACTGTGTATGTTCGCGTTAATGGTGTTCCTTAAAGGAATCATTGAAGAGTTAAGGCCTAAGATATCTGTTAGTACGTTTCCCAGAAGTTGTCGTGGTTGACAAGATGTGACACATTTAGAAATGGTAGAACTAGCAAGAAAATGAGTAATGTGAGTATGCTGATTATGGAGACATTATTGTCCACACATAACAAAACCCAACTTCTTTTTACTGATGCTTTTAGTGTTTTAAATATTATCTTAAAAATCCCTTTTATAGTCTTTAGAGAAGAAATTACTGTGGCTCTCTGCCTGGATTTGTTAGACATCTGGGCATGCTTGATTGTGAATGTTGCCAAATTCCACATATAATTTCTGAGTTCCAAACCAGACTTTGAATATCTTTGCTTCTTCTCCACCAAATTAATTATGGACGTAAGTTGACTGAATGGGTTTCTGCTAATACTGGTTGCTTCATGTTTTGAAGTCTGGGGGACTTTGTTCCATCATTTCTTATTCATAGCATAGTCAAAGTATTCCTGTAACTTGAATTAAAAAGTGCTTTCTTTTTCCCCCTCTCTTATCTATGTTTCAGCAAGTCAGCAGTGTGGTTAGGGTGTTTTATTTGTAAGAAGGCTAATAACTTTTTTTTATAAAGGTGGTGATGGTGAAAGAAGCCGTGTGGAATGTAGTTGTAAAGTAAATGTTCTGAGCCAAGATTTTCATGGGGGCTGCACAGAGAAATGGTGCTGGTTTAAATAAATTATTCTGAAGTTGCTTTGAAGTAAACTACTCTCTTGTGTGACCACTTTGGAGTGTTTAAGAATGATTGCTGTTGACTGACTTGTTTCAGTTGTATTTGTCTAACCTGGGCTCCAGCTGGAACTTTGCCTCCCCTGCTTTCCCTTACTGATTATGGCGCTTGTCCTGGCAATAGTACCATCTCCTTTCTCTTGTGCTCCATAGGCTTACGTTGTACCGTAAGGAAGAAGAGTGCTAAAAGCAGTTCTGTGCCCCAAATGCTGTTCTAGCATAACCCTGTTTACTAGAATGTCTTCATAGAGGACCCCCAAATATTTACCCCATGTGAAGACTGAGGTGCCAAAGTGACTGTATTTCCTTATACTGTATAGGGTAGTGATGCCGTATTCCTAATCAGAGTTGTAGTGGGGCTCTGGAAGATGCATGCTTCAGTGCATCCATCTTTCAAAACTGATGAGCTTTATTTCTTTTGTACAAACTGTTAATTTTGGTCATTGGGTTGTTGATGAAAACAATCTGAGACTGTTTAAAATAATAAAACCCCCAAACCAAACAAAAAACTCCACCAAGTTTTGTGCTTCATAGATTCCAGAGAAATTTTAACAGCTCCAAGTGCAAGATCCAAGAGACCTGTTAAGTCCATAAAGTAGGATGAAATCACAATATAATTTTTTTAGGGTGCTGCTTCTCAAGCCAAGAGAGCATGGAAAGGAGAGGGGGGAAGGACAGTGTAAGCTAAGCAGAAACAACTGTTTCCTTCCCCTCCACTTACAGTAAGATGAAATAATCTTTCAGGTCTCGTTTTTTGAAAAGTAGGAAAATTGAAAGTATGAACTGAACAGTCTTCTTTCTGGCATGCCTGGCCCTGGCTTGATTCCTTACAGCCTGCTTACATTGTATATATTCCAGCTTTAGAAAGGTCTTTGTCCTTCTCTCTCTCTGCATCAAATTCAAGTCCTGTTACCAAATATAAAGGTTTTGTAAAACGTTGTGTTTGTCTACTTTTCTATGCTTATATCTTTGTACACCCTGCTTAATCCCTTTTAGGTAGCTCAGAGTGCATGTCTAGCATTCCTTTGGTCGTTTTCTATGTGCCAACTTAAATGTGGTCTTTGTTGTACTTTGTTTCCTACTCTGCAGAAGACTTCTTTTGTTATTTCCCCCTCATGAAACCTATATACCTCTATACCCCAAAGTATTATTAATGAAAATATAAATAACCTGCCTGTAGTTGAAGTAGCCAGACTTGTGACAAACATAACTACTTTATTATGTCTCTGCTTCTTATGCTTCATCATTACTTTATAAACTCTTTGAAGTGGAAACCTGCTCAGGTGTTGTCAGTGAAAGGCTTTTTAGTTTGCCCTAGAAGACTGAATAGAGTACATGGATAATACTGTTCTCTCAAGGGAGTACGCAATGCAGAAGAGGATTTCCTGGATAGTGTAGAACTTTCATAAGAGCTAGAAAGAGGCCTCTTGGTCATCTCCCAGGTGACCGCTGGATATGAGGGGGTGAAACATTGCCAAACTGGATAAGAGGGAACAAAAACTTGCTTGAAATTGTCCCTTGTTCCATTTTTGCACTATATACAATGACACAAGTTGCTGTAACAGAGAATTAAATACCAAAAATGCTTTTTGGCACTGAGGTCTGTAATGGAGAGCCATCCAACAGCATATTACACTCATTAATCCACTTGTACAAACCTTCATGATTAAGCTTACACTTTTACATGAATCTAAGGGGAGATCTGTGAGTTGAACTAAAGGCAGACCTTGGCTTACACGGCTTGGCATTTGTAAAATAAAATTTTAAAAAATCTAATACAAGTATCCTGCAGCAGTTGAAAGACTAAATAAAAGAATGGATTTCTCAGAGAGTTTTTCCTCCTGTTTATTTCTGTTAAGAACTGAACCAGTGAGCTATGAGTTTTCCAGACTAGTGTCTGTAACTGAGTGGCTTGTTGCTGTCTGTAAGCCAGCTTATTAAAAAGTGAAATATTTAATATCTTGGAAAAAAATAAAGATTTATGTCAGGAGGACATGTTTGGAAGGTCCTTGAACTGGCTCCACACATTACCATTGCAGTCTTAGAAAAAGCTGGTGTTCTATATAAAGTGACTATTTGTAGAACACAGTATGCCTGTTTTTACAGCCTTTGATAAACACTGGAGAAAATTAATGAAAACCAAGCTATTATCAGACAGTAATAATCCCATTACTGTCTTCTGGAAAAACACATTAAAAAAATCCCATGGAACAACATTTTTAAATCAATGGTGCTACTTCTGCTGTTAAGTCGGTGGATACTGTATGTGCCAAAATTCACAGTGACATAAGACTTTCCAACGTAAGAGTCCTCCCTATTACATCTAGCTTGCTTCAGCCAAAATTTAAAAATAACATAAAAACTTTACTACATTTTGATTCCAGTCTGGAAAATGTAAGGGGATGATGGAAGAAGTCTGCAGACTTATGTTTCTGAAGCTAATTAAAGGCATCAAGAATTTCACATACCTGGGCAGTATGATGTTTCTCTTGCTCTCTTCTGCCTTTTATCAGCAGGTATAGATTTGAATAATGCAAACTGTTACAAAACAACAGCTAGAAGCTTACCATTCATTATTGCTATATTCCTCAGCAGTAAAGTCTATAAATTTGGGAAATATTTTTTTTGAAATCCAAGATTTTAATAGGGATATCTACAAAAGTAGACAGAATGGGCCCCAAAGACTATGGATGAAAGAAGTGTGACTTGAACAAAACTTGAAGTGCAGCAGTAGACAGCATGGTTAGAGGTAAATGGCTGATTGCTTTGGGTCATGATTTCCAATATAAATTTCTGTTACCAACAGTTTATGCTTTGGCCGTGAGAACCTGCTCTGCCTAAAACTTGACATAAAATAACTAATAGTTTATTAAATTTTAAAGACTGAAAATAAATAGATATATTCAACAGGAACTGTAAAATTTGAATGTATTTTTCAAAAGGTGATTTGATTAATTACAGTACAGCACAAGCCAGCTGTATTTATGTTTTGCACTTTTTGAGAAGAACATTTGAAAAATGGGATCTATTGAAAATACATCTGCTATAATACAAGGCAAGCAGTGGCTTAAGGTAATCCCTGTGTCTCTTGATATGTCACCTGTGGATGCACACTTGGAAAGCAGTCCAGGTTTCTCACACTGCACTTTGAGTGGAGCCGCACCTTGAGGCTGGTTGCAGAGGCACAGACTCCATCTCCTGCACCTTCCAGTGTGTTTGTAACACAAGCCCAGTGTCCTGGGGCACTTCAAAGCCCTTTCACTGTGGATACCTGAGGCTGACTAACTAGCTGATGGGCTTGAAAAACATAACTTCAAACAGTGTTACTCATCTTTCAAGGGTACAAAGCTGGGCACAGTAGAGCAAACACAGTAAAAGCCTTACAGGCCTTGGTTTTAGCAGTTTTCTTTACCTGCTCTTGTAAGCCACTGTCAGTTTACTGACCTTCATCCCTCTACTCCGGCTGTCCTGCAGCAGTCTCCCTGTCCAGTGTTTGTCTTGGTCAACCAGGTAGATTTCAGTAACTTCTCCTGCAGAAACACTGTACTCTCAAGGCAGGTAAAACTCCCATTGTGTTGAAAGACAATTCAATTAAAAAAATAGTAAAATAGCATTCCATCAGTTAATTAATTCTATTGTTAAGAATACAGGCTCCTCTTTATACCATCTTCCTGTCTTCATTTCCAGTAACCTCTCTAATTTCCAGAGAATGTGACATGTATAACACAACATACAAAACAACCATCTAATTTTTCAAAGTATGTTTGCTAATTTGTTTTAAGAAAAGTTGTATTAATTCTAGTTTCAGTTTCAAATTAATGACATGGTATGAAATGTTGTGAAACGTGGGTACCAATATTACAAGATTGTCATTGGTCAAAATAGAGCACCCTTCATGGAGAACAAAAAATAGGGAACAGATTTGGGCCTGAGCCCTTACTTTCTGTTTTCTAAATTTCCATTTTATCCACTGACCATGAAGAAAAGTAATTTGTTATATTCTTTTCTTTTCTACGTTAGGCAGTTAGGTCTTTGTAAATAAAAGGGACTTTATTGTTATTTGAGAATAGCAAGTGAGAAAGTAAAGACAGCCAGTTATAGCTTTACCTGTAGTCTATGCGCAGAATTGTTTCACACATTTGTGGGGCTCACTAGTTGTGCCCAGCAGCGGTTATACTTGATTAGATTTGCTTGCTTTGCAAGTGAAAATTTTTCATCCTACTGCAAAAACTATGCAGATTCATGCTGGATTCTCTGAGTCATGCTGTATTCATCTATTATAATGTACAATAAAAATGTTCATTTGAACAAATGAACAAAATAAATAACAAATGAAAAAATCACTTACACCTAATTCTATAATGTCCACAACTATATATTTACACTTACATTTATTTTCAGGACTATTATTAAGAGTAGAGCTTTAGAATTCCAATACAAAGAACAGAAATAAGTTTAAGAGAAACATAATGTCCAAATGTTTTGGAATGTGTCATGTGATCTTTATTTCAGTAGGTATGGTGAAATAATATTTTACATCTTGCTTTTTATTTGAAAAAAAAAATCTGTAAAAGCTAGCAGCATTGTTTTCTTTGGTAGTCTCTAAACAGCATTGTTGTAAAAAGAAAGAAATACTACTTATTTTCCTAACTCTTTTAATTGTATTTTTTATCCAGACATTGGAACAAATCTTGAGCTAGCATAAATGTCCAAAGTCTTGTAAAAAGTCATCTGAGTTCTGACCATGTCAGGATTTTGCCTTATACATTCAGTCACTTTCCTGCTATCGGGATTTTGTTGCTTTCCCTGGGACCATTAATCTGCATTCATAGCTTTGAATAGTTTCAGAGTTGTTGATGTGACTGTATTCTGTCAACAGGAAGATGTGCCTCTGTCCTCATTAGTCTTTGCCAGGCTCATCTCAGAAAGTGACAATAGTGTAAAAAAACCCGGAGGGGAAAAAAACCTAAATGTGCTGAAATTATTTATTACAACCTTTCATTTAAGCACTGGACAAATATTAGCAAAGCTCACTCTGGAAGGTCTTAGTTAGAGGAAGGTCTGTTCAAACTCCTCACAGTTACATAGCACTCAGGCTGAGCTGGAGTCAGAATCAGGAATTTCTTGGCTCCTGCCCTCAAATTTAGACTCTTGGAATGCAGTTGTTGTATCTGGTGGATGGGGCACTAACATCATTGTCTAATGAGGTCTACCAGACCAAATTGAAGGTATGCTTGATGATATGGGAGTAAGCCATCATCCTAGTCAGCGCATTTCATGTATATCTCTGCAGAACTGAGGTTTAAGGAGGAAATTAAATGCAGGGAATGTAGGAGCATTGTGAATCAGTGTTGTATGTGACACAGAGCAAGCAGTTTGCTTCAGTACTTACCAGCATCAATGGCTAAACTTGTGGGTGCCACTGAGTATTTTTCTGCTCCATCCCATTTACATTTCAACTCCTGATGTCTAGGTAGTAGAGGCAGGAGATGCTGCAATTTGTGTTTGGTTTGTGTCTAAATACATCACTATGGATAGACGGTTGACTGTACAAAAGGAGAGATTTCCCCATAAAACGGAGGAATAGATGTGCAACTTGGCTTTGCTTGGAAGTGACCTCATTTGAGACTAGAATGGGAAGCGTGAGTAAGCAAAGAAAGAAAACACGGCTTTTGCATGGACATCTCTTTTAACCCTAGTAAATCATATTGTAGATGCACAATCCTTGAAGTTGTCAAATATATTTAAGCACGGCAATTTTCATTATCAGGTTCTTAGGATAATTAATGTAATTCTACTAGTTTACTGACTGAACAACTTTGTTAATACATGATTTTTGGGCATTCAAGAGAAGCAAGCTGAAGACAAATTTGGACATATTTCCCGTGAATTTTTAGAAAGCTAGCCCACCTTTGACATTCCTTGCTTTTTTTTTTTTTTTTTTTAACTTGTTCTTGTTTGGTTTTGGTCTGTTCCTGAATAGGATTGTGTGCATTAGCTATATCCATTGTTTTAGCATACCATTTATTTTCTGTCAGCTTTAGTGTGCTTGATTTTTGTATTCCTTTTAACATCTGCAGCACCCATGCAGGTGCCATGCATGATGTTGCTACAATTTGGCTGTTATTTCCTTAGTGTATTTCAATTTTAAGTGTAGCATCCAGAATCTGCAAAGTGGAAGCAGTATGTGTCATGATCCATTCTGCTTCAATGCAATCAGTATGATCTTATTTTTGTGCTAGAAATATAGCATACAGTATAATTATTGAAAACACTGTCTGGCAATAATATCGCAGTGCTCTAATTTTTAAAAAGCCTTTGCTTTGTGTTTTTTATGTTACATTGTCATATTGGTATAATTTATTTGCAGGTACATTGTGGTGGGTTAGCCCTTGGCTCG
>NW_010140127.1:0-16383 GCF_000699245.1 Pterocles gutturalis | reverse complement strand
ACCCAAACCATTCTGTGACTCTATGAAATTAGAGTACTGTTTTATCATGGAGTTCTTTTTAGAACTCTCTAGGGGTATGGCATGAATACATGCTTCCTCTGTGTCACTACAGCCTCACTGTAAGCAAGGAGCTCTATACCTGTTATAAGAAACATGATATGTAAGAACGGAGATGGCCACTCTCCTCAAGACCCAGAAGTCTGTATCTGGTCTTTTGTTACACCTTTGTGGATCTATGGATTTTAAAACCAAGGCATCAGTGACATTCAACGGTAACCGAAAGGACACTGATACACATCTCAGTTGACAGTATACAAGGAACAGGATCTACTTGTTCTCTCTTCTTCTGTTTTGGCTTCTGCAGCATTTTGAAACAAATAAAGGCACCAAAACAGTGCTACTGAAGTAGGGGAGGTATTTGAGTTTGTTTGGGGTTTATTTATGTTAAAAACTAACTGTCATATTTCAAAGTAGAGTAATACATTAACATACTAATGTCTAGAACATGGATGAATTCAGAGATCCATGTTTGTTATGTACTACAACGTACTCACTGTGTTCTACGGTGACTTTACTCTTTAAGCCTATACGAGAAACTTACCTAATTTCACACAAATTAAATAAATACTTTAAAGGTTATGCTGTAGGGCAATAGTACAGCTGGGTGTGTGTGGTGGGCAGAAGCAGCAGTCATCAAGTTGTTGTTTTAAGTACCTTTAATAAAGGATGTATTTTGTCCACAGGTAGCAGGAGAGGGTTTCTTCTTCTTCGTTTCTCTATAGCAGACTGCGCATCAGCAATCGCCCACTTGTCTATGGGATGAGGAAATGTCTTTTGAACGCGCTCCTGTCCAAACATAAAGGGTGCACTTAGATTAACCGCAGTAATCAAAAGAGAAGTTTTAAAAAAACAAAACAGCAAATTACTTCCCCTGCAGTATAGACAATTATCCTCCTCCTCAGTGTTTGCAACACATTTTCCTAACTCTTCTCTCCTTCTTAACCCAATTCAGCTTCACTCTTTTCAGTAATCCCAACCAACCTCCCTTCCCCAAGCACGAAGAACTCCTTCCAGTCTCCTAAAACAACTCCTGCTCTATGATCTTAACATCACAAGAGCAGCAAGAAACTTCAGCTGAGACCAGGAACCCAAAATATAAACAACATCAGGAAGTACTAAACAGTTTACAGTCTAAATGAAAAAAAAAAAAACGTTGGTATTGTTCCTATTTCATAAAAGTCCAGAGTGTAACTTGTCCTATATCAGATCAAGTTTCTGGCAGAAATGAAAAAACAAGTGCAGGATCTTCTAAGTAGGAGGAGGGCCGTGGTTCGTGAAGAAGGCTGGCTGGAACACTCTGGACTCCACAAGCCCGCACAGGAGCATCTTCCCCACGGCACGGCCACTCACAGTGGCTGCAGTGTCCAGCCCCCACCACCACGGTAAATTGTAGGCAATTTCAGGTCACGTTTTATATAGATTCACATTTCAACAGCTGTTATAGGAACAGGCGAGATGACCCCCACAACAGAACAAACCGCTTTGGGCAGCAGCCCCATGCCCCAGCAGCCCCCAGCTAAACACGCGCGAGACCCCAGTCCCGCATCCCATGAACTTCTCCAGGTTTCCTCTGTAAACTGGGGAATTAAACGCTGAAAGAACGAGTCTAAACTGAACTCTGACGACTGCTTAAGCAAGCCTGGAAGAACAGATCTTTTTAAGTTAGACAGCTCAAGGGGCAGCAGGGATCACCTCCAGCTGCATGGCCACCACCGTGTCCTTACTCCGCCGGGCGTTGCCAAGCAGGCACAGGATGCGGCACGGCGCCGTACCCAACCTCTGCTTTGGACCTGTGGCCACAACGATGGGTGGTAACCCTCAGAGGAGAGATTTTATAGATGAGCTGAGAAAAACGGTGAAATCTACGTGTCCCTTTGGTAAAGAGATTTTTGCACATATTCTGAAATTTAACAGATGGCCCAAGGTCTTCTTAGAGGCAGCTTTCAAATATTTGCACTTGGCCATTTAACGCTCAACCGTCTGCGTCAGCTGTCTGTGCCAGGTAAACACACGGTGACCTTTCCTCTTGGACAGCAGCCTAAAGCTCTGGGCTGGTTCACCAAAATGAACTTTCCTTGAGACTCTACCAGGAGATCGCCCGCTAAATGGACGTAACGTGGCACTTGGCTGCCCTTCAACTTCACAGTGCACTTCACGAGTAACACGCTCCTTTTGTGCTCGCACTTTCCTGGTTCCCAGTGTTTTTTTGGGAACAATTTGAAGGGCTTTTTCTATTTATAATTTGAGATTTTAGACCTTGATCTTGCCAACACTTAAGTATAATATTATGCACAAATAGCACCATTAACTTCAGGCTGTTATGTAAATATCTGCACGATAAACTTTAGAGATCACAGCTCTCATGTTTTCTCGTAACAGCTAAAAACAGCTGAGGAGCAGAGCCAAAAGCCTTTATTCGTGTGGATCTTGGATGCCTGCTGGCAGTGCAATCTCACCAACAACTCACAACACAAAACTGAACTCTACTTTCGCTGCTCTGGAAGAGTCTGAACTTATTCACCGACAGAAAAATAACGTTTTGGGGAAACTGTTACCAATATTTTAGAGGCAGCTCTGTTTTTAAATCAAATAAGTGTTGCCAAGCACAACAATGTTTTATCATTCACAGCTTTAAAATGCCAGGCATATTTAAAATGCAATACCCAGGATTTTGTGTCTGCTGAGATATTTGTAACCACAACTCAACGAGTCGCTGGTTATCTCGGAAGGCTGTCTGTGTTGTGTGCAGTTTTGCACACAGTAACCTGTTGAGCATACACATACCCAATGAAAATCATTAATTCATATGTACACAGGGTAATTTTATCACCTCATGACTCAGAAGCAGATAACTACGGAGCTGGTGTGCAGAATAATTGGTGCTATCTCAAACTGTCCTGTGTACTGAAGGGTTTGATCAGCTGGGAAGTGGAGAGAGAACACGGAATTTCTCAGCTCCACATCTAAAGTTCAAATCCAGAGGTAGTAACAATCCCGAGAGCTACTGAGGGACTTATATTAAGTCTTGCTTTTATTTAGTCATCCTATAATCTTTATGCATCAGGATTACAAAATACACTAATCATAAACCAAAATTAATAATTAATGAATTAACTCACTGTTGAATAAAGGGCGATTGCTGCACCTAATGAGAATCTAAAACCCTTCAGGCAATTATTTTGGAAATATATGTATATATTTAATTATTTCCACGACACACATATAGAATACTAGATGAGAACTTCACTTTGGTTTAGGCTGAAAATCCTAGACATATAGATTGATGTAAAAGTAATACTCAACAAAGCTACAATGGGTCACAGCTACATGAAAGCACTTTCTCCCTCTGGACTGTATAGTGAAGCTCACTCCATTAAAGCCCTCGTTTTGTAACCGATGACACAAAAGCAGACAGCTGCAATAATACAAGAGCCTCAGTGAGTTCAATAAAGTTCCAGGAACATCCAACTCTCTTCCCCCAGCTGCACAATCCAGGCTTAACAACAGTAAGCGTGCATTCGAAGATTTCTTTTTTTGCTGTATATTTATGTCAAAGAGTAGGAAAACTTGTAACATCCTTACATTCTTCAGTCCAAGGTATATTCAAGCGTCAGAAAAATCCTTCAAAGTATTCTGCATTCATAAAAATAATGCTGAAAGAAAAAATCCCCACCATTTCTATTCTGAAGCCCTGTACAGGAAAATGAGTTTCCAATTAAGTTTGCTTTGTGAAATCTGAGTAATATATAATCTTTTAACATTAACAGGCTCTGCTCTTCAGATTCACCTTACTTTCACTTCAGCCAAAATATCTTGGTTCCTCCTCGCGATTCTGCAATGAAGCACTTGGGTTTCCAGAACGCAGTCTTACCTCTACATCTTGGACAGTCCGTGGCTGAGCAATGCATAGTTTGTTTAGCAGCTGAAGTATTAACTCTTCAATGTAATAGAGGGAATCTTCTTTTGCTGAAAGGTTTGGGTGAACCTGTTGCTGAACCTGTCCAAAAGAATTAAAAGAATTAGGGTTTTTTTCCCCATTTAAAGCTAGGAAGAATCAGAAAAAGAAAAGCAGAGTACCTCTGTACCACAGTGCTGTGAATTCACAGACTTCCACCAATTTCCCACAAGTTTTCCTACGTAGTTAAGACGGCAATTGCTACGCCTGCAAAGTTGGCGTCTCCATTCAATTAAAAACTAAGTGTTTAGCCTTTATGGTGGGGAAGAAATTTCAAGCCAAGGCAGATTTCTGCCAACGATGCAGTGAAAACAATCACTGTTGGTGATTCTGCAGTTATTCATCCCCAGAATGAGTAACACACAGTTATGTTACTAACCCTACTAATGACTGTGAACAGAGAAGGAGCGTGCACCCACCAGAGGAAAAAACTTGATAAGCAAGGACACCAGGATCAGAGAACTAACCAGTCGGGCAGGGAACGGAGTTAAAACCTGTGGCAATAAAAAGCCAGGGCCATGACACTAGAGGAGGGCTGGGACAATTCTTTGAGATGCTTCAGAACCAGAAAACCAACTAGAACATGAAACGCTGTCTGAGGCATGAGAAAGAGAGATGTGAAATACTCACAACACAGAGGGAGACCTAATGAAAAGCATGAGTCAAAATACAGGAGTGTCAAGACTAGGAAATGTGGTCTGAGAGAAGCTGACTTCCACCTCCCTCTAACGCAAGGCAGGATTTATCGCTTTTCTCTTATTTCACGGAGATTAATCACAACTTTTGTTTGCAAGGCTAAGCTAGACCAGACAACCTGAAACAGGCAACCTCCACATGTGCCCGCACAAGCTGAAGGGCCACAACCAACTCGCCCTGGTCCAACGTGGCTGCTTTCCTACTCAAAAATCCCCCAAAACCAAACAACCCCACCTTAACAAACAAAAAAAAAGCAGCACTCAAGACTTAAGTCTATATACTCAGTTTTCCCTGGCAGCCTCTCAATCAGGAAAGTACTAACGAGATCTCAAACTATAGCCAAAAGAATCGTAAATAATACAATCCAGGGAAATTCCCTACTCTCCCCATACAAATTATATGTTAATCACCTCAAAAAAGTAATCTTACATACTTACATTGGCATTCGGTACGTGGCTTCAAACACAAGAGAAATGGATTGCTCGGTTCTTGGGGGAAGACAGTAACAGCTTTGGGTCAAACTCTGATCCTCTGGAATACACCCACTCCTCCCTCTAAAGACAATGGGTGAGTCCACAACCCCTGGGGGGCTCTGAGGGCTTCCTCCAAATTAAGTAACTAATTATTTCACAGCAATACCTTAGGGGCACTCTGTTTCCAGCCCTGAAGGCTGCAAAAGTCGCGCAAAACCAAGACCAACAAGGAAGTTAAAGGTGTCTGGCTGGCTTCCTTCCCCGCCTGCCGCAGAAGAAGGTGGGCAGAGCTGTCCCGGAGCTGGAGCCACCGCAAGGAGCCTCTCGCTGCTCCACCTCCTGCTGTGCCATGGCCTGAAAGAACCGGGGGAACAGGGCTGTGCTTTGCCCCCACACCTACATGTGAGAAGGAAGAGCCAGGATAATCAACAGGTAGGGAGAAAAAGTGACGATCCACGGAGGGGACCACTCGAAGGGACTGCTGCCATGCACCTGCAACAGCTGAGAAGCAGAGATGGTGACCTGGATGGAGAAGGCTACCCATGTGCTGCTCAAAGACGTGGAGCATGGACAGGGATGACACGTACCAACAATGGGAACTGAACGTCTCAGGGAGTGGGAAGGGGGACACATACTGAAGATGTGAAAACATACACTGGTGCTGATTGTAGCGGAGATGGTGTTACACAGCGGTGGTGAAAAGAGACAGCCGATCCTGGGGGCTCCAACGCGATACCCTGGGAGAAACGCCCTCCCAGGCAACAACGCACATTTCTGGTGGTTAATTCTGCTCTTGCATCCTTCCTCGAAAAGCAGAGGTGAAGGAACACCTTAGTAAGGCAGTTGTACAAGGAGAGAAGGGAATACGCATTCTGCTTCTAATCCATCTGTTTGGTTTTGTCCTAGAGTTTTTGTATAGCTCTTTATACATCATTTAGCCTTCTGCACCTCCAACACGAATCCTTCTCAGCTTCATCCAGCTGCTGCGCTGCTGACATGTAAACGAGATCGTGTACTACTGATAGAAAGAAAAAAAAAACCCTCAAGAAAATCAAAACCATTCCTTACTTAAGACTGCAAGTTTTCAACAACAGTCAGCGCATTTCATGTTCTTCCTGAACATGAGAGTTTAATTCACAAAACAATGGAAAACCAGGAGGTGTCGAGTTAAGGTCCCACCACGTATCTCTTACACGAGCCCTACTACAGCAAAAGCACTAGGTAGCTAAGAAACACAAAGAAATTCTATTTCCCCCACAAGGAACCCTTAATGATGCTCCACGGAAAGTACAAAAAGGGGAGTTGTAAGAAGATGAGAAGGGGACGCTGTGCTCCCCTCCGGAGAAGATGGGGAACTCCCATTTACTGTATCAGATCACAGCCCTTCTCCTCCTCTCACAAGGGTCACTCATTGTCAAAACAGAAAACAGACATCACTCACAAAGAAAATGACTTCACTTGTAACTAACTTCAGCCCCAACAGAGAATCTCCGCTTCCTACAATGAAAACAAACATAAGCACTAGAGTCACTTTTGCTTCAAAAGGAGCGAAACTGATACAACAAAGCCCAACATCTCTTGGTTGACGCAACTCTTCCCAGAGGATTTAGAAATCAGCTTCCACTGGAAATGATACTGCCTGTAGCATCGCAGGAGGGTCCCAGAGGTACTCATGCACTCCCTGGCTTTAAGAGCAGGTATTGTGACATTAGTGCTGTTACTGGGAAAAAACAATTTCATAGCAAGACACAGCTTTTCATAGCAAAACAAAAAGACAGTTACAAAAGCCATGCACTGGCTGATCAAATCAGATCCAAGCTGCATCCAGGAAGGAAAAGAACACTTACTCTTTACAGTATTCATCTAAACCCTGACTGAAAGGGCTGGAAAAGCAAGGAGAGACTGCTAAAACACTGAATGCATGGAAAAAAAGCAGGAATTACTGAGGACGTGTTTCTTAAAAAAGGTACATTCACCGATTTCAGGTTCAACCCGAAATATCTGAGCACAACGGTATCAGCTGCCATGGAATAACACACCAGAGCTAACCCAGGGATCAATTCTGATCTGACCTGCAACTGCCTCCTTTAAGGGTCAGAATACTTCAACCCACAACGTGCTGCACTAACCAGCGAGAGCTCTGCCGCAAGGACTCTGAGCAGAAGGCGTCAGAGAAACCAGATTCTTGTACTTATTTTCTTTCCGAAACAATTCAAGCAGAGTGCTTGAAGTTATTAAAGAGGGAGATGAAGATTAGCAGGACTATTTGCTACTGCGTCGTTCACACAGGGTTATTCCTTCAGGAGCTGTTCCAGGGAATAGAAATTAAGTAACAGGTATGAATCCCATAAACCTGGCACTTAAACACAGCCCTAAGGCCTTTCTAGGGGACATGCTTTCATTTCAGATGGGAGTTCCTAAACTGCTCCTTCCCTTGCTCCTTTTCTTTACCTCTCCCTACTCTTCTAGCCCTCCAACACGTGCAGATTTGATGAAAATCCAGCGCTGGCTTCACAGGGGTGTCTCCTTTCTAGAGCTGCAGCCTTCAGCAGATGTGGCAGGGCTCTCCGAGAGCACCTGTACAAGAGACTGAAAAACCCCCTAAAGTTAAACCGAGATCCTCCCTCCAGCTCCTTTGGAGAGGCGGGTCCTGCACCACACCACAAAAACTTCCAGAGAAACCAGGCAGCTGCAGGGATGAAGTCAGGCTCCAAATTCCTTCTCAGTGAGATTTCAGTCGTGCTTACAGGCCCCTGGGAAGAACTCTGTTAAGACAACATGAGGATGAAAACTTTTTTATCAGGACTAGAAACAAACTGACCTTATTTTTTAGAACTAATATAAGGGCAAGCTTGAACTGCAGGCAATCTGACATGAAGTCTGAGTACCAATAATATCTGTACGTGGGGAAACGCAGAACTCTTGAGCATAAAAGCAGTGGTCAAAGGGTTGTATCTGAAACAACAAAAAGCTGAAGAAAAAAATACTGGAGTCAAAACTTCTTTTTAACCTGTACTAATGAGACAAATCAGCAGTTTGGCTATACTGCCTAAATGTATTTTTACATAATACATATATTTTGGTAGTAAAAGCACATTCAGAAAGCTCCAGGTGTTCTGCAGTAGGCACATGAGCAGAGCAAGAGATTGTTCATAATAAAAACCAAAAAACCAAGAGAAAACCAAACCCCAAACCCATGGCATGCACATGAAGACTTTAGACAGCATACACCACCACAAACATATAAATTCGTATTCCTGAAAGACTAGATGACAACATCCCACTTCTCTACCTATATTCAAAGCGACATTTTCAGAAAACAGAATTCTAAAATTACCTGAGATTTCAGAACAAGAAGTTTCTAATTGAAAAAATGCCGCCACAAAACCCATTAGCATGACGATTAGCACTTCTAAGCTTACTATGCTAACAGGACAGCTTAATAAATCGCATGTTAAATTCCTAAACTGTTCACAACAGAAACAACTCATTCTCTTTCTCCCACAGCAACTGATTTCAACTTAGGAGTGATTCATATTTTACTTGCCTGGTAAAACCCCAGTTCTACTACACCAGCGAACAAGTAAAGGCTGTTAGTTTACTCGAGGAACGAATCGCATGAATTTGGGAGCAAGAAAAATGATTAGAACATAAAAGTTAAATATTTACTATCACGGGCTGGTTATGGTCTTGCCAACACTTGTCAGGATTTCCATAAGCTGGGCTGAAGGGGATGAAAAGCCGTCACTGACAGAGAAAGCAGCGCTAGGCTTGTCCCCTCCCGAGATGCTGAAAGCCAGGAAGAAGGAAAAAATGAATCCAACAAACAGCTGGTTGTAGGGTGGGTTTTTATTCCTTCTTATCTCTTCTCTTCTAAAGATAACACAGCCCATTAGAAACATAAAACATCTGCTGCAAAGGCATTTTTAATCTTTCATCTGATTGATGCTCCAGAGGAAGAGGGGAACCAGAAGTTGTAACTTAGAGGCTTGTGAAGGATGACAGCATCGATCTTCCCCATTTCCAGGCATAATTACTGGCATTTAGAAAGAATCACCAAGATTTAAAGACTTGAAGAGATATCCCAAATAAAAATACACTGTCATCTTTTTAAAAATAACTGCACTCATTTCTAACTTGGTGTCCTGCGCGGCAATTTCTAGATGGCCCGTCTTTCTGAAATCAAACAAACGCTGACACAGGAGCCATATGAAGCAGTCTCTTAAGCAAAACAGAACATAATTATTTATCTATATACAGCATTTTAGCTTTTTCACTGCAATTCTAAACATTTGATGCATGGTTAGCAAAACTATTCTCATAACACAATGAGCTACAAAAACCATCTCAGGTGCGGATCATCCGTCCAGCTGTCTGACCCCAAAACCAGCGAGCGCTGTTCAGTGACTGCGTACCGGGGTGATTGAACAGTCACCACTTTACTGCAAATGTATTTTTCCCATCTTTAGCTATTTAACTACTGCTTTCCTCTAGTATACTCCAGTTGAGGGGAGGGTGAATTAAAGGAGATCCCCGATGGGTGGTGCAGACAGGGATCCGCGTTCGGAAACAGCACTGACATCAGTCCGAAGACCTACTGGGACGCGTGCTTGGTGTAGAGAGGAAAAACTGACTGATAGCAGCACAAATGCTACTAAGCTGATGCCTCGTTGGTGGATAAATTGTAAATCAAACGCAGACCACCATCCCACCCATCTTTTTTCTGCAGTAAGCTGGAGCACGTAACGCACCTCGATGGCACGCGGTGGAAGGGGCGGGTGGATCGCTGCCAGGACAGCAGCACGGATTTCAGGCTTCTTCTGCGAATTACCGCACAGCTGGGTTTCCTCAAAGAGCTGCCCGCTGGTAGTTTCTCCTGCTGGCACTTCCCTACCACGTCTCACTTCTGCTCTATCTGCTCTCACCTATATTTCATATTTTCTTTCTCACGACATCTCCACAGTCTCTGCTTTTTCTACCCAAACACACAAAACCCTTTTTTTTCTCCAGTTGATTGTGTCTAGAGTCAAAGAGAAACTAAAATGTCTATATACAGCCACTTATATTTTAATCTTAAAAACGGATGGAAAAGGAAAGATTTGGATTTTATCCATGCTTATAAAATGCCTTGTTTAAATAGAGATTGCATGAGCTAGGCACCCTGCGATACGGAAGGAGAACACCGTGGTGTGTTGACTGCCATGTGCATATTTTAATTTAACACAGCAGCTTCCCATTCTCCCCCAGCTCTTCAACGCATCCCTTCCCAGAGCTGAGAGCTGCTCCGGGCTCTGAACCCAGCACCCGCAGGCTCCCTCTCCCCACTTTTTACATCACACCCTTCCCAAGAAGAACTGCTCACTCAGGTAGACCGAATTATGCAAACAGGCCAGTAACTTTTTAATTAGATCTTCAGAAGATTTAAAAATAAAGATTAATTCATCAGCTGCACAGACCAGCAGTTTGGAGCTGCAGAGCGAGTTTTGAGGCTGTATTTTAAGTGAACAGATGCAGAGATGTAAGAAGAAACAATAAATGGTGAAAAGCAAAGATACATATTGCTCAAAAGAAAAAAAAAAAAAGTCCAAACCTTAGATTTGGAGACAGTGAAGACTGTCAGAGTCATTTCTTTGTGAACCAGATAGCCATGGAAATCACATTAAAAAATTAGGGGAAGCGTCAGGAGAATCAAGAGGCCATAAATATGGGAAAAAGATGTCCTCGGCACGTTTTTTTACATGACTAACCCGCTGAACTGAAGGAATGGCAGGACAGAGCTCATCGGAGAAGCCTGGCAGAAAGGGAACCGGTGAGGTAATTATAAAAGCAAATAACAGCCTCAACAGCTTCTCCGGAGGAGATTAGATAAGGTATGAACGGTGCAGGGAGGAGAAGAGGTGAGAAACTAGGGAGAGCAGGAGAGCTGGCGGAGAGGAGACAAAGAACCAGCGGAACAGGCGAGGGGGCTCCAGTGGGAGGACACGGGTGGGACGGTGGGGTGACACGGGACACAAAGGGGCAAAGCCACCATGTGTGGGGGGGTACAGGCATGAGAGCAAGGTGAATCACGGCACGGAACTGCTCAGTTTGGTTTTTCTTCTTCCTGTGCCTAGTTAGCCCAGCAAGTCTTCAAGTCAACGCAAATGCTGGTTTCCATGTTCCATTTTAACAACACAGGTAGGAGGTGTTCCTTCTGCTGCTGCTGCCAAATGAATGACATTTCCATGTTCCTGCTACTTTTAAACCCCTCAGATTTAAAACTACCTTTCACTCCACGCCACTGGCTGAGAAAACTCTCCTATTATCATTTGCCAACTGCAGATTCCAGTGACAATATTTAAGCTAAACAGTGTTAACAGCTGGGGGAAAAAAAAAAAAAAAAAAAAAGGATTGAAGTAGAAGGACCAGTCCCTTGAGTTCCAAATGTTGTTTATGATAGTGAATATTTATGCAAGAACAAAAGCCTACTTATTTATAAGGGACTAAAATCAACCTATAATGAAGCCTCTACTGGGAATAAAAAAGGTCTGGAGGAATTAGCCTGTTGCTTAAAGAAGGCTCGGTAGTGTCCACTTCACAGGGACTTGCTGTTCCCTTCCACCTCCAGCCACCTCTTCATTGTGAACACGGATCCGTGCTTCACACTTGTACAGATCTACGTGTTTCACAGGTAATTAAGGATCACCCTTATTTGCCATTCTCCCAAGCTGAATGCCACCGATTCATGATTGAAGCAAGTGCAGATCTGCAAAGGTCCAGGCTCTGGAGCTCAGATAAATATTTACTGGAAGATCAACGACCTAACAGATTTCAAAACTAAATATCACTATTATTTTAAAACACCATAACAACCAACTTTACGGTCGAAATTAGAATGGATTAAATAATAATGCATGCTAATTGAATTAGAATGCATTAAATAATTCTAACCCAAGGGGGCCTGATCCTGCACTGGAAAACATGCAGAACTGCCCTGGGCAGAGCAGGGAGGAAAACAGGGGAGCCCCTGCCCACACCCTGCTATCGACCAGACCCCCAACCACGCCACCTCGCACAAGAGCTGTCTCCTTATACATTAACTCCCATGTGTTTGAAAATATACAGAAGCACTGAATTAATGTAAACTTCAAAAACGTCCTCAAAATGGGCCTTTATATTTCTGTATGCAACATTTGCTAAGAATAAACCCTTTAGTCACGCTCTAGAAATCTGACGAGTAGTTCGGAGCAATAGTGGGATTGTTTTATTAAACGCAAAGAGCGCACAGTGCCACGACGACACCAACATGTGTAGTGCCAGCAGAAATGTGAGTATGAACTGTCTGGCAGCCTGTGTCTGTAGATAATGGAGAAAATCCAAACAGGAATACCTAAGAGATGCTTGTGAATTTAATTTAGAAAAATCAAAGAACAAAGCAACTGAATACACAGCTCTTGTTTACAGAAATATATTTTTAATTTGCCAGTGGATTTGCGAGAGCATGCACAAACGATGATGCATGCTAACAACACACAATAATATTTTAGGGCAAATAAATCCATATATACATGTCCAACAACATATTATGCGCTATTTTCAAAAATACCCGCTAGTTCTCTGGAGCCAACCATTTCACTTTGAAAACTTGTTCCAAGTAATTGGAACAGAAGTTTATTCTGGGTAGCAACAGAAGATATTTGCATTAATGAACTTTTCAACTACAATTCCCAAAAACTTTTTATACAATGCATGTCCGGTGTATTAAAATTGGGACCTCCAGTGGGGGGGTGGGAGTTACACACTCAGCTGCTACCACCGAGATTCATGGATTATGTTCTTGGGCTCCTCTCTAATCCCAGTCTAAGATTCACAGATAAGACATCAAAGCATTGATATCAACCGGGAAAATCAATTCAGTTCTGTAAAGTTTCCTCTGGAAGAAAGTTGACAGTCAGCAAGAACAAGCTCTGGCACTGGATCTGTTACAAAACTGAAATGCCAGCTTTAGAAACAGGTTTCACAATTTGACATCTTCCCCACAAAGGCCATCAGGCCACGAACAGCTAAAATCCAAACCAACCCAAACAACAAACACCTGGAGAAACGAAAATGGGGAGAGAGGAAGCCCACCATCACCACCTTCCCCTCCAGCAGCCACCCACCGCACGAGAAAAATCCTCCACAGAGGGTCCTGGTGTCATCGGAGAAGGATCCGGCTGGTGGTGGAGCTGGGGGAACAGAAAAGCCCCTCCAAACACTTGCAGCCCTCCAAAACCATGCTGCCCCGTCGAGCCTCCTGCCAGTACCGACATCCTGAGGATCCAAACCCAACCCACCCCGCCAGCGGGGCGGTCGAAACGCATGTGATTTCTGCTGGAACAGCTGCCTGCGTGCTTCGAGAATTATTCAAAGAGACATTGTGATCCTTTAATAACCCAAGTCAGCTCCCAGATTAAAAGCCTTCATAAAGCTTAGACTGTGGATCTGTTTGAAGTGATTCACTTGCTACAAGCAGCAGTTCAAGGAACTATAACCTCCGCAAACAGATAAAAATATTTTCTTCTGATTCATTTACTTTGACAGCACTTTTTATAACGACTTTCACTGTATTTACTTCCTACTTAAAAGGCTTCCAGCACAGCAACAGAAGAAAATAAAACATTTGAGAGTTAAGGACATGCTTGTAAATCTACTAGCCAGACGAGAGGAAATACATGGAACTACTTTAAACTTTTCAACTTACTAGATTCCAAGGTGCCAGTGCCAAGGATATGGTAATTTAAATATATTAAAAAAAAAAACCTATTTAAAACCTCTGCATCAATGACATCCTGCTGCTTAGCTTTGTATTTTCCCCCAAAAGACTTGCACTGGTATGTACACTTCAGCGATCTTTACTGATCTTACGGATGTATAACTGTTTAAATTCATACAGAATACTGTTCAAAAGACAGTCTCATTTATATTAAAGCAGAAACTGACGTATTTTACCATGGTTTTTTCACTTGTGGCTTGCCAAGCATCAACTGCACAGAATTAAAGTAAACGCAAGGGTTTAAAAGCGTTTTGATTTAAAGAGTGACCTGAAACTTGCTGAATGCAAGAGACTTGAGCTCTTCAAAGCATGTTTTGGACTTAAAATTCAAGAAGCAAGGAAATACTACCTGTTGTTGGTAAACTGTACTGGCTCATGATCCAGCTCCACATCCTTCTGTATTTCAGAATTAAGATTTCTCATACCTGAACATACACAAGGAAAACACAAAACCTTCCTCTTTTTCTACTACCAGTCTCTCTACTTCAAGAGCCATTCATCGAAAGGAAAAGCTTTCAAGAATGGGAAACAGACCCCTACCTCTGCACTTGCAGCATAGGCTACTGTGATGAAAACCCAGCTTACAAGTTCAAAAAACTCTATCCCAGATGTTTAACTAAAAAGTTTCTGAAGAGAGGACTTTCTTCAAAATTTTCACTGCTTGAAAAGATCATATCTAAACTGGCTGCCAAGCAGACTTTTAAACCTCTTCAGAATGAAACTGCAAACCATTTGACAACTGTGGTAACATTTTATAAACTCTGAAACTAACACAAAATACGGTGCTTTGGTGCACGCTTTGGATTCAGTGCCACACTTCGCAGCTGCCACATAAATAACGGAAACGCTCTCACCTCGTTACTGAAGTGAATGCAAAATGTAAACAAAACAACCCATAAATTTTCTAAAATGTTCTGGTTTAAAACTCTCCAGTGTTCACATTAGGGCATTTGATCTTTTAAAGGATATATTCAAACTGACAGCATCTCCCTAACAGCCTGACTGCAGAACTGGACACAATTTTGTTTTGACTCACTGAAACTGTGTGTTCATAAAAGAAATGCACATTACAGTACGATTGCTTCACGCTAAAGGGTGGGTACTGCAGAGAAGGAACTTTCCCAAGAAGAAAAAAAACTGTCTGTAAGCAACTACAAATTTTTACAAGCAGTCACTGGTATCGAGATTTTATTTCCTCTGGTTCTAATAAGTCTTGCTCCATTTCTTTTCACCAAAACCAAATGTACAGAGACAGTAAGAACTGGTGAGAGCAGCATGAATCCACCAACTTTTACACTATGGATATTTTAGAATAATGAAAACACCTTTAAGGTTTTAAAGAAATCCTTTTGGTCAAACTGATCTAGCTATACATCATGTTTGGGTGGGTGCTGGTTGGTGTCAAGATGACGTTTTTACGTCAATAGCATTCTCTAAGCTTCCCGAGACACACTGGAAAGCAACTACTATGAGGAGGAGGAGATTCAAGAGTAAAGAGAAGAAAATTCAGGGTTCTGCAGACAAGTGATTAGTGGTTTTTACATCAGCCACAAGACCACTTAGCTGCCTTCAGTGGCTTTTAATACAAGTGACACAAGGACCCAAAACAATCAAAATCTTTGATTCTCTTTTTTTATTATTTTTATTTAAAAAAAAGAGAGAGAGAAGCATTACCCCACACCATAAATCTATTCTTGGAAAAAAAAAAAAGAGACAAAACATTACTCACGTGAGTGCCTGCATTACTTGTCTCTCGGTCCTGCCCAGCACCAGAGATCCCGATCATTTAAGAACTGTATCATCGACCTCAACCTTTGCAATGGTGACAAGCAAAGGACACCCAGCAGAACCACCTCACTCCCTCCGTGCCCCACCAGCCTCAATTTAACCCATTCCCTCTGCTTTTGGGGGTGTCCTACCCCAGACGGACGGGCTGGGGACCACCCTGCTAAGCAAAACACACGATAAAAAGATGAATTCTTCCTCCACGACAAGCCAAGCCGTTTCCCACAGTTTATCTCCTTCATGCAGCGGGCAGTTGCTTCTCTCCTAAGAAAACAGCGGGTGACTTTACCCCGCGCCACAGCTGGTGACTTTCTGACCGAAATCTCACCCAGAGCCTGGTGTGACGATGGCCAGGGTGTCAGGAGCTCCTCAGCTGGGCGGGCAGCGAGGGAGAACGGCTCAGGAAGGGGCTTGGAGGAGATGTCTGGAGAAACACCAGGCATCTGCCCTTCCACAGCACAGCTCGGAAGCAAATCAGGAATATTACCAGCGGCCTCACAGCTGCCTTAACTGGGGACAGAGACTTTTGGCAAAGGGGTGAAGGAGAAGGCGGCTGTGAGGGGAGGAGAGCCTCCTGGGCACACACTGTCACCCAGCAGCATCTCCACACACAGCAGGAC
>NW_010140126.1:5523-19673 GCF_000699245.1 Pterocles gutturalis | reverse complement strand
TAAAGCCCGTTTCTCCCGGGATAAGCCTAATGGTCCTCACCGGGGCCCCCATCAACACATTAGCAAGTTTTCTCCTTGGCCAGTTCCCGGGCTACCTAGTCAATGCGACAGACTTCCAGAAAACTTCTCTTTCCTGAAAGCAACACACCTCTCTCCCTGACAGTAGCAGAGCTGACCCCGAGGGAACTTTAGCTGCATTTCCCAGTTTGCCAGAGGCTCCATCCTTCATCAAATCTAGCCTCCAAGCAGATTTGTGGGGAAAAAGTTGCATTGTTTTCTTAATCAAAAAAACCAAAACAAACACAACAAGCCCACAACATTTTTTAGGGTTGTGTCCTCTCCCCTCTAGAAGAACAACCTGCTTTAGATCCACCATGGCCTTCCCTGCCAGGCTTCTGGCGAGCTGCAGCCGAACAGAAGCACCAGTCACGAGAACATTTTCCCCACGATTCCCGGTTGAGTTCCAGGGCTGCTTATTCTCAGGGTAAAACTTCAGAGCTGCACGCGAAGAGCAGCTATGCCAAGAAAAGCAAAGCATATCTTACACAAAGCTGTGCACGGAGATGAGGCACAGGAACGGCTTCATCACCACCACACACACCTGACCAGGCTGTTATTAGAAGTATCGAGCAACCACTGACTGCCCAAAGAGACTTCAACAGCTCCATCAGAAAAAGGTGAAGGACACCAGTTGCATCACAGTCTGACAACAAGGAATCTCTCTCCCCCTCTCAAGTTTTAGTAGTCCTAAAATGTAGATTACAAGTAAGTATTTAGAAGCATTTCTCCCCATCACAGAAATCACAGAATAGTATCCAGCATAAATCTATCTCCTGCAACTGGTAACTTCAATACCTCAAACTTTTGAGAGATCATACTCCAACTCTAAAGGCTTTTTAGGAATACAATTTAATTACCATATTTATATACACAAATAAAAATGCAGGCATTTTGTAGACTCCATTCAGCTATTCCTGGCTGTAAGGAATTATACTTGTTCATCACCTCATCAGATCAAGAACAAAACCTGCAAGCAAGATCATTCAATTTTCACATTCGAGCCATGATATTTAAGAGTAGGTCTGCACTAAAGTTTTGCCAGCCGAGCTCTTTCCAGCCAGCAGCATGGACAAAAAAGGCACTCTCTAGCCAACCATGACAGCAAAAAGCTCTCATGCAGATACAGCTTTGCCAACAGCAGTGTGCTCCTGTCAGCTTACGTTATTCAGAGAGGTGGAACAGCAGTGTGAACAAGAATTCCTTCTGTCAGCATATTTCCACTAGGGGACTCCCCTGTATTCTCCAGCAGACCTTTTTTTTCGAGTGGAGACAAGCCCAAGGGCAAGTAAAGGCATTTTAAGCAGGCGCACGCTTAAATGTGCAATAAAATTTCATAGCCCTTCCTTAAAACATTCTCAAATTGAAGTGGAAACCCCATGCAGTGTAGTGAGGGAAGAGCAAAGCTGTAGATACAGCTTATATACCCAGTGCTGAAATAACTCTGTACTCACATCACTTTGTCCTATGTAGCTATTTGTTAAAAATCTTAATAATCCTTCTCTTCAAGCAGTTAAGTCCACAGCAATAAGATATGATTAAAAATAGTTTGTCAGTTTAGGTCCAGATCAAAAAGTGCACCAAGTCTCTGAGTACCTCTGAAGATCCAGACCTGTGTCAACAGGAGTTCACACTTACATACCAAAGGATGCATTCACAGGATGCATTCATAGTTTGCTGCATTACAGCTTGGTATGTAATTCAGTGAGGATTGTTTAATGACTGCAGCTTCCAGTCACAAACTTAAGTGTTTGACTCATATCCAAATTGTTCACTCTACCCCCTACGGGCAGAATTAAGTTCTGCCTAAGATATGTGGACTACTTGTATTCAAGTAATCTGCAGGTGTAATTTTTGACAAACACCATGTTTTTGAAATTAATAATAATTTTTAAAAGAGTACAAAATGTCCAAGTTCTTGGTTTAATACCAGTTTTCTAAGTGGCATTTATTACTACTGGAAGCGCAGAGTTAGGGCAGTGTTTGCCAATTCACACGAAATGGACTCAAACAGCTGCACATGTTATTCTGATTCTTCGCTCTCTCTGATCTTACACAGGGAGAGTATCACTGGACGCCCGAGGAATTCCAGTCAGTTGAAAAACATCCAGGCCTATGCACTTCCAAGATTATGATGTAAACAACTACAATACATCTATGAAGTGATCATGTCGATCTGTGCCCAACTTATTTATAGAAGCATGGTACTAAAGCATAACACTGTCTTTAAGGAGGAATGAGATTTTCCCCAAAAGTTCTGCAGTTCCATGTGTTTGAATTCTATGATTTCCAGTATTTTGTGCTGAACACCAATTGATTTGTCATGCTAATAAAATCTTACTATTTCAGGGGAAAAAAAGACAGTCAATAAGGAAAAAAAGTAAACTTTTAAAGCTCTTTTTAAAAGACTCCTTTCTAGGCAGAAGGCTAACAAAGAGGGCTACAAAATCTACTCAGAGTGGTGGGTGGCCCAATGAGACAAGAAATATTTACTGTAATGTAACAGGACCACATTAAATTGCAGATTAACTTATGTTTCTCTGGTATGAAAAAAGTAGAAAAAAATATACATAAGCAGATCCCTGAACAGCTTCATTCTTTGTCAGACAGAAATACATTTAGTAGCCTACTGCCTTTTTTTTTTTTTTAAATTACTGTTAGAATGCACAGAGTAAGTGATAAGTCCTAAGTATTGTTTCAGGACAATAACAAGTAAATACATTTTTAGCTGACAGCACCTCCATCCCTACGCACTTCAAGAGTCTTTGGTAGATAAGGAACTCGGGTAACAGGAACACCCCAGTGAATTGTATCCCCCTACTTGTATAAATACAAGAGTAAAATATCTATCAACTCATTCTTTCTCGTTAAGGGATACAAACAACTTTGTTCACATTAAAGGAAATAAGTTTCATTACTTCTTTGCAATATACATCAGTTAAACTTCATTCTGATTATTCTGAAAAAGTGAAAGACAACTCCAGAAGAGAAGTTGTATGTGATTAATTGCACGCAAGACAGCTGATGTAGAAATTCGAAGCATGAAAAAGTAGAAGGTTTCAGCAGCTTTGCAGAAGTGGATGGGAGCGGGATCATCAATTATCTTAAGCATTTCCTCAGACAGTCCTCAAAACTCACACAGCATTCAGTGGCTACAGAGGAACTGTCAGCCTCCTCTCCCAGAGTTTCCTATGCAGTTTCCTTTCCCACAATTCTGACAAATATGTTGAAAACATTTGCTGATAACAGACTGTAGTTTCTCTTGGAAAGCTATGTTACCAGTTTTGTAACTCGAAACGCTACAAGTACAACCTTTCAGTAGCACCTTTTTCCTTCACTACCCTTCACTAACAGCAAATGATGAACCAGAGAGAAAAAAAAAATTGCCTATTTAATTACTTCTAGCCACAGAGGATTTCAGTTGTATTCTAGTACGACAAAAGCTACCCTGGGAAAAGGCAATTATTGTAAAGCAGTTACTTATTCTTACAGAGGTGATTTGTTTTACTTTGTTTAAGTAGTCAAGGTTAGATGGTAATCTGTCTAAGGGTAGTATATGCAGTCTACATGCAAAACTGCAAACGATAACAGAGGAACAATATTGAAATGCCAACGAAGCTAAAAAGCTTCGAGTAACTTCAGAAGTTCAGCTACATCCTATCCTGAGTTCTGAAACCACCTACAAATTTTAAATAGTTACAGAAAGGTCTGTTTTGCCTGGGATCCTAAAAAAATTCACATCTAGTAATTACACAAGTAGTTGCTGTCCTCAACAGCAGGCTATCAAACTGTTGATAATTATTACTGCATTGCAAGGGTAACAACAGAAACAATTTAATAGTTAGATTCCAGAAACACGTAAGAGGGTGCAGCAGTCTATCAGCGTATCAGCGTAATCGTTACCATCCGCTGTGGATTCCACAGTAGAAAGTTGCAGAAGTAACAGAAAAACACCACAAAGTGGTGGAACCAGGGAAATATTGAGGAAAGGGGTCAGTGACCACACCAAGATTATCTTCTTGACTACACCATATGAAGTCTAATAATACCAAAGCCACAAGTCTGTCACAATCTGCACCTTTAAGCGGACTTGGGATCCTGGAGTCACTATTCATATGGCAATTAGCAAGTCCACGCAGAATAGCAAACCTATTCTCAGGATTTGATACTACATCTGACAAACAGAAAAGAAGTTAGTCAACAAGTGTCTAAATTCCAGCATTATTACTTGTTAATGCAGAAGGAAAACTTGTCTGTCTCAAAAAAAATTACTGGTATATGTACTTCCCTGCCTTATAATGAAATTCTTTTAAGGCAGTCTAGCATACTATTAGAAATCTGGCATTTGCATAGCACATTACATGATTTGACAAAATTGATGGTATTTGATATTGGTAACAGGCTGGCACACGAACTATGCCACCATTAAGCAACTGCTCTGTTCAAGACCTAGCATTTACAATTCCTTAAGACTTCTCTGATAACAACAAATGTCTATTCTGTAAGCCCACAGCTTTTTTGAGCAGGACATTTTAGTCCTTAAACACTTACGGCTTTACTGTGATCTGTCACTGTATTTTTGATCGATAGACACCACTAACTCTTGTGCGCTCATACCAAGATTGTTCTGGCATACTATATTGCATTCTAATTTCAAGATACAAACCACAAAAATTTTCAGCTTACATTAGTAAAATGCTGTGGCTGAGCCTTCATAGTAACACCCTACAGTTTCTCATTCCCAGCTGAAACTGGAGTTGGGAGTTTAGAGGAAAGTGCATCTCTACATCTGAAGTCCAACCTATAATGCCCCACACCAGCAAGCCATTCAATTAGACACAAAAAAATCAGCCTCAAAAAATAAAGATTATGCCTGAAATGTGTCATTAAATTAGGCTTTATTACAAAATACTTCATCTTTCAGTGTTCTCCCAGTACAGAGCACTGAATGCCACAAGGCAGAAACCCAAAATCTAGAAAGACCCAGACATCATAACCAGCCTGTAACTGTTACGTAAAAATATCCATTGAGCAGCTGCATGGCTCTTTTCATTAATTTCTCACAAAAGAAAACACCAGCAAAGATGACATAAAATTTAAAGTGTAGTTGAATTTTGTTTCTGAATTCAGAATATTACTGAGAACAGGTGTATACACCCTTGGTGCCACCGCTCCAAGTGTTATACAATAGCAAATGGAATAGGAAGGGGATAATTTTGTTTCACTGTCATTAATATTTAATGGACTTCTTGGCAGAATGAGGACTCACACCGATATAGCAGCAGCATGGTGTCAAAAATAAACTCTCATTCAAAGGATAAATTCTTAACCCATGAATGTGTTAGAGACACCTTCTTCACATTCTCCACAGAGCAAGTACTGCATGCAAAGTTTTATCCAGCTTTTATCTTGCTAACAAGCTCCAGCTTAGTTTTAGAATGTCCAAACTCTTGTTTGTAGTCAGCACAGTCTTCTAAAGAAAACTGCTCTCCGCTTTCAAAATTCTCATGAAGCTGCCAGTGTGAGAAAATGAAGTTCAATCAATAGGATATGTCAGCACTACTAAAACGTAGATCAGATGCTCATGCTAACTCATTTTTTTAAGAAGCAGTTTAATCAAATAATGTCTGGATAGAATGAATGATAACATTGTTTTGTTTATCCCTTACATACACATGCCATAATCAAAGGTGAGATTCTAACCAGACCCAATACTGAGTTGTTCTAGATTATATTTACCAACTGATAAAAACTTATCTGAGAATACTCAGAAGTAGTAGTTTTAATCATAATGAGAAGACATATAGAAGCAGAAAGAACAGGTAATAACTGAATATACAAAGCTGGTTCCTACAGTGATAACGGTGTAAGCAGTAACCTGAAATTTCCTCTGTAAAAGATTTGCCTTAAAATATATATTTTATTCATGCATTTGTTTAAATTAGGGGAGGAGTTAAGCCTAAACTCACTGTTCATTCAACCTCCTCCCTCCTTAAGGACAGCTATCAATTGATACGATCATTTCAACTGAACTTCCTGGTGGAAAAAAAATTTAAAATATTATAGACAAACATACCATCATTGTTGTCTTTGTAGTTCAGTATTTTCCATCAGATCGTAATCTTGGAGGGGTTCATTTTCAGATCCCCATTTTTTCATGCAGATCTTCTACCCCCCTGTGGCAATAACATTTACAGAATTAAAACAGACTTTCAACTTGCACCACAGGGAGGATTTCTGATGGAACATCAAATTTTAAAATGTGATCACAGTTCACAAGTCAAATTATATCTCAACTTATCAAAAACAGTAGTTTTGTTTCCTCTTTAAAGTTGTGAGAAAAAAAAACCCAAACATGTACTTGATGCTTTGGTGATTAAAAAAAAAAAAAAAAAAGAGGAAAAATACTATTGACATGAGAAGTTAGACTCCTTGCATCATTTAAGCCAGGGTCTATATTTGCAACATGATTTTGGTGTACTACTGGTAGGGATCAAGCTTTACTGCACTTAACAGCAACATTTGCTTAATAGCTGCCTATTGCTCAGCAAGGTTTGTAAACAAGAAGAAACACTGGTTTTGCAAATTCACCATAAGTGAGGTAACACAGAAGAAAAGTACTACTGGTGCAGGCCTAAGATCGTAAGATCGGTATGAAAGGAATTCAGAAAGTACTAACCAATTTTAATGACAAAGTTCCAGACAACTTGGCATTTTTAAAACAGCATTACCCTACCTAAATACTCATCTAATGCCTTATTTGATGCAAAGACTAGGCATCATCCATGCATAAGATCTGCAGATCATCACTGTGGTACCTTCAGCACTGCACATAAGGTAAATCCAAAGATTCGATTACCCCATTAACACACATAGACATCCACCTTAGGGGTTCTGTGTCCTGACAGACAAACACAACCATAGCAACTGTTGACGGCTTCTTTAAAGACAGCAGCTTCCACTGTTATGTAAACTACAAAGGTTTTGCTGAATAAATCCTAAAATTGAAGGGCGAATTAATTTAAGGAGATAACTACTCGGGAAATTGAAGCCGACAAAATTTGGATATTATAAAAACATTGTTAGAAGGATGTAGTAAGATATAAACACTTTCACTGCTGCAGTAACAAAATTTTAAGACTGTAACTCAGCCCCCAATAGTCTAAAGGTACGGCTTCTACGAAGAATGCTACACACATAGGAACAGAAATTTAAACACTATGTCAGTCTTAAGCTTACACTTTACATTTCAAATATTACAAAAAGCACGCACTACTTCCACCAAGAATGTCAAAGTCACCTGAAAAGATCAAAATGCTTACATTTGTTGTTTCATAGAAAGCTCCTTCATTAAGGTTTTTTTCTACTCCAAGCAGACAGGCAGCTTTTCCTGGAGTAGGACAAAAAACTGTAGCTTGAACCATTAAGTCTTTCTGGTTTGTTAAAAGACTCTTGGGGTTTACTTTTATATTTAACGGATTGATTTTATAGTTAAAGGATTAATTATAATTAATGATCCTTGATTAATGAATCAAGGTAGATTAGCGGGAAACAGGCTGGAAGGAGTCTAACAGGCAAAAAAAATGCATATTCAACCACAATCAACTATAAATTAATTTGTATTTATAGCTATAGTTATTTATAGTGTTGATATTGCATATTTTATTTGAATTGTGGTTTCATAAATGCAAGAAGTTTTTTAATACAAACCAATATCACAGGTCCTGATTCTGCCCTTGCATCAGCATGTACAGTCCTTGCAGCCCAACCACAGAACACCAAACCACAAACAGAACCATCCAATGCACAGCACAGATCATCTCTTGAGCGCCCTAAGTAAGTTTTACCACATCAGCTTCCCCACTACATTTATCACAAAGGGTACCGATCCCTATCTCTGAGCACTAGAACAATGCTATATTTTACTAAAATACACAACTTCAGATTAACTACAAAGTAGCTCGGGGCTCTTGAAATACACATGCTGTAACATTGTAAAGCACTTAAATCACTAGTCATTGAATCACCCACGGACTGTCACAAGAAAAAAAAAAAAGTCAGGCCCATGGCCAACAGTAGAGATACTGACAACTGGGCGTGTACGTTATATGGATATGTATCATTTCGAATACTGCCAAGACTCCTTTAAGATGGGGTTTTTCGTATTTACCATGCTGTCTGTATAGTCTAGAACCACAAAAGCCATTAAGTCTACTCATTCTTGGTGCAAAAACTATACATTTATCAAACAACATGAACTTTTCAGTAGCAATTAATTCTGACACTTATGAAGCAGAATCAATTGAGACTAAATTAACAACAATGGATTTTTTTCTTCCAAGAGATACAGAAATCAAACTCTTGTGCCTATCTAAATTAGGATCGTTAGCATGATAAAGGTACATACCTCATAAAATTAGCATCAGAAAATGCTCTTTAAATAAACATTACACCTAGTTTACTTGTTTCTGCTTTAACCTGCTTTCTCATTAACATTTACTACGGCACCTTTTACCACCCCTCCAACATCAAATTGCTTCCTACCCACAGCCCAATGTCTCTTCCCTTCCCCTACAAAAACAGAAATTAAAAAACACACAGATTCACACTCCTGCAACTCATTGCCAATAACACCACATTACCAAAATGAATGTTTCTTGCGGCCTTTATGCTTTCTTGCCACCCATGTTACCTCTCTGTATGAGCAATGAATTCAGAAAGACTCTTGGCAGTACCAAAACATGTCAGTCAAAACATGTGCTCCACAAGACTGCCTCCCTCAAACAGTCTAAGCCAAGCACTTCTTTCATCAACAGGAGATACAAGTTCCGCACGGAGTCATTACTTGCCATCATGTATAATTACACTACAAAAACTGCACTGGATTAATGGTGTATATACTACACAAATAATAATGAAAAGTTAGAGTATAGGAAAGGCTGTGCAATGGGAGATTACCTCTCTCCCCAAAGAGCTTCTGGAATCATGAATGATAATATTCATCAATAGCTTTTAAAACTTTGTTAGGTCTTAATTTCTCCTGTACAGTATTGTAAATTGGCTTTTTAGTGCACATTATCTTTAATTTTTATATCAAAACTATTAAAACAAAATTTTAAATATTTGAACTGATTTTTAATATTTTATTACACTAATTACACAAAGTGAGAGTTACAGTGAAATTAAGAAAAAACAAAACCACAAAAAACACACCCCAAACTAGCTGCAGTCAAGACATCTCTTAACATCTGCAGCCACAAACTCACCAAATTATCATACAAACTGCCTATAAATTTTACAACTTTACTTTCAAATATTAAGACTTGGAAGCATCCATGTTTCTTTGACAGTAGCTTAGAAAAAAAGAAAGATTCCCACAGAAGAGCTACAAGTTTTTAACTGTCATTTCCACCAATTTATTGTGGCCAGAAAATGATACTTAAAAATATACAGAGTTAATTTGCAATAGCTCTTTATCCTAAAAGAACATTCTGTTAGCCATTAACCTACCAAAATCTTACAAAAAAATGGCATACTTAAAGTCTAAAAACCAATACTTATGAATGCAAAAGGCTTCAAAGTATAAGCTCTTAAAGGCTTTCAAACACAAGTTTAATTTATAAAACTCAGCTTCTTGGGAAGAACATCCTCACTTCTCACTCACCTTAACAGTTTTATTACCACACTCAAAAGTAAAAAAATACACATTTTATATCTTATCTTTACATGAATTTGTTGAACTTATAATTATTGTATTTAATTCAAAGCACATTTGAGTAAACTAGAATTGCAAGTATTCTCCCAAAACCTAAACTATTGGTTCGCGTACATCTTACAAAGTTGATGCATGTGATTTTTGATGCAGTGCTACAGGAGATTCACATCCAGATTCAAAAAGACATTTGAGCAATTGAATCCACTGTTTGGGGAAAAATCTGAACTTAAACCTACCTAATCTGATAGGAAAGTACGTTTATTTACCAGGCTGCAAAGTCAAGCAACTTAGAGAAGAGTCTGTCAGCTTTGTTTTGCTTGCCTGACATCATGAATCCAAACTCTAAATGAGGCAGCCCAAGGACAGGACTATATGCTATCCATGGTCTAGTCAAGTGGTCTCACCAGTCCAGCAGTGAGTGTCCAAGCGGACCAGTCCTCCCTTGGGTTGCAGTTCTCTGTGTTCTCTACCCCAGCACTCAACAGGCCCTTGGCTGAGCCATGTCAGCATGCTAATCCAGCAGAAAGTTAACTCAACAAAAACAGTTTAGGGTTTCCCCGCTATTTTTTCTTGCAAAATTAGCATGCTGAAATGGCTAAAAATGATTCAACAAGTATGAGAAGTAGCACAAGAAAGCAAGCCGGCGGGACAAGAGGAATTGCAGCACAGCAGCAGCCTGGCAGTCAGATGCCATTAGGCTCCCAAAGGAGCACTTCTGTTTCTTCTGACAATTTAAATAGACTTTGGTCCCCCTCAGTTCAAAACTCCTGATCACATTATTTGGAGAGATGTGTACAGGAAGATACATGCTTATCTCTGAATAGGTCTGCTGCCTCAACATCAAACCTCTATTCCTTTCTTCATTCATAATTTGTTATTTTACCATATAGCTAAGTTAATTTCAATCTATCGTGCTTTTTGCCCATAAAAGGACAGTCCAACTCCATTCCCGCCAGCCACACACTCCTGCCACTAAGCCAGCAATACAAACGCTATTAGACCAAAAAGGCAGGATAGCAAGGGACAGAGGACAGAGCTCATGGGAAGGGGGGAGATTTAGGGTACATAGAGCAGTACAGTCCGTATTGCCAGCTGCTCTGCAGTTACTTGGCTCAGACACATCGTAAAACGAGATTCTAACCAGCTTCCTGGCTCAGCTGATTTTTAAAACCTCCAAGTTTAGTTATCTAGTTAAGCCCCTGCAGAAACAGGTAACAGATACAAATGCAGATCCGCCTGCTCGTGACGGTACGTGGTGTTACAACGCAGTGCCCTAAACCTGAGGTGAGATTTTTACCTGCCAAGCCTCAACTCCGTCACCCCTGAAGCTAAGTAAGACTAAATATAGAGGGAAGAGATGTGAACCCGGGTCAGGATCTCCACCCTGTGGGTAAATACCAAGTTACGTTCCTCACAGATTTCTAAAAGAAAGAAAAACTCATGGAAAAAAGTATTAAAATAAGTCTACCTGGTTCCACAGTTTCAGTCTCAACTTCTTGTTCCTCTGCTACATCTTGCATCAGGTAAGTCTCATCATCATAAACCAGGACCTGAGCAGCATAGCCCTGTTCTAGTCTGGCACTAGGAACTGGCTCCACAATCACTGCTGGGAATTCAGAGACTGTCTCATTTTCCTACAGAAAGAAAAAAAAAACAAAACCAAAAACAAAACACTCTAAATACTGCACTGTTGAACTCTACATGGATATTTTTCTCTTATGCTCTCATATATTTAAAATTATTATCACTATTCTGTAAAAGATTTTTAAACAAAGTTTTTTTCTAAAGCAAGAGATTAAAAACAATAAGAGATAGCTTATCATCCAAAGAGACCTTCCTGAATCTCAAGGATATTCTCCTGGCTTTAAGCACTTCCAACTTAAAGCATCTGACAGCTTTAAGATATTGGAAAAGAGCAAGCTTTCTAATTAAGACATTCAGCTGTGGGAAGTGTTTCTTCTCCCTCTGCTCCATGAAATGTAATCAAGGCTTTGCGTGTGTACCGCAACATACCTATGGCTGACCTGTATCTTATGAACACTTATGTTTTGGATTAAGTACGTAAGCTATCACAAAAGAACCAGCTACTTCAAAGTCCATATGCCTAGCTCGACTTATTTAAGGATCAAAATGTCTGTAACAATATATTTAATCTGTTAAAGGGTTGCAGAAGTTGAACCCTGCCAGAGTAAATTTACTACAAGCTACAGGACAGTAGAGCATATTTATTATTTGTTGATAAGAATGCAAAATACGAGCAAATACATCACGTATGCTCTACTTTGAGAATGGTCCTTGTATTGTTCTGCTCACCACGTTTCATACCTCAAGACACATCTGAGATCTTTACTTTAAAGAGATGCTTAGTATAGAATTTCATTTTGTAAACCCAGCCCACAGTTGTACTACAGACTTCAAAAGTTACTGGTTTCCATGTCTCTGTGATAAAAAAGCCTTCTAATAAAAGATATTTGAAAAACAGGCTGCCCTCTTCCTCCTCACACAACAATCTCTAGTCCATTTCACTTGCTTTCACAGCAAGTTTACAGTGAATTTTTCTTTCAAATTAAGATAAAGTGTAGAGTTTGTTAGTAAATAAATACTATTTATTTCTCTAACCTCCTGATTTTTTATGCCATTGTTGTCGAACTCCAGGCCAGGGCCTCCAGTGTCAATCACTGCTGATGTCATGGTGCATCCCCCTGAAGACAGTTTGAGAGCTGTTATCTATCCAGAAGACTGTAAAGCTGATAGCCTGAGGTTATCAAAGGCTTTCATTCACAATCCACTTCTGTTAAACAGCTAGGCAGAGGTGGCTGAAACACAAAATAATTTAAGTTATTTGCACAGTTTATATTCAAAGTCTTCCAGCATTTATGAAAGCTCTTGCATGCTACATCCCTACATCAAAAGCAGGTATCAGCGAGCACACCAGATGTGACAGAATGTGCTGACCTTGGTAAAGTTAACACTAAATCCTGCCATACAAGTTTCACAGTAACCTTTAATACTAAAATAATACAGTTTCAGTTGGGTTCTTTAGAATTTTTTAAATTTCACACAATTTTAAAAATAAATATCCTTAGATATTTTCCATTGGCCAAAACCATGAATTTATCACTGAGCTCAAGTACCAACTAACTTTTTCAGACACACATACATTTGAGTTAGTACGGCTTTTCTAAAGTTTTCCTATTAAATTAGGAGATTTTTTCTAATTAATTTTCTCTTTGTTCTACTAGTTTAATAGTAATTTCACAAAGCTATAGTTTCATAAAATTTCATATCTACTTTCATAAAGCTTTCAGACATACTGCCTTTTTAAAGCAACGCATATATATTACACATCTCACAAATACACACCTGATTTCTAATCTACAGTTTTCCTTTGAAATAAAAAGTATTGTAGCAGTTCCTCTTTTTCCCTATTGAAGAAATTCTTATGAGTCAAAAAAAAAGTAGTTCCACACCATAATGCTTTAGTTTGGCTATACCCTGGACTCACTGAACTTACAAAGATCCATAACCTCTACCTTTGTGAATTTCTTTAAGACTAGTTTAACAGCAGAGCTTTGTTTCTAAACAACTGTCATTTATTTATACTGAATAAATATTCTTACTCATATCCTGTCTTTGGAAGAGACAGATAATCTCTGTTCATAAACTTGGGGCTGTGAGGAGCAGTTTACTACTTCAAGATGCAAACTACGAAGTTTGGCTTCTTAGTTGTACACCAGAAAGCACATATTCCACGTGAGACATAAGAATCCAATCTGATATCAATTACCCTCACGAGGAAATCCACTGACATCAATGCTTTGTAACAGAAGCCAGAATTTAGCCCAACATTTTTAATAAAATCCATCCATTTAGAAAGCCAGCACAGTCACCGAGGTCTGCAAAAAACCAGGGTCTTCCAACACGTACTGAAGGAAAAATTTTCTAATTAATACTCCAAAGGGTAAACTCAACCAGCCTGCTTTTCAATAGCAGGCAGACAGCTTAAACTAAATTAAGCTTACACATATACAGAAAAGCTAACTCAGATTCCCACAGAGTAACTGGGCTTCCTATAGGCACGGAAATCTTTAAAGGCACAACAGCTTAGGTATACTAGTAAAAATTGCAATTCTCCCTAACTGGATGTCAACTAAGCAATAAAAAACAACCACACCAGTATGCAAAACCTGTTTTAAAAGTTTAATTTATCAAGGTATTATGGATCCTTCAGCACACCATAGAAATACGCTCAGAAAAGCATCATTTATGCCACCATACCAACTTAGCACAATAAGTCAGCAGCCACACAGTGGATGGCAGGTTACTACAGAAACTCACCAAACAAACAAGAAAAACCCCCCACCCACCGCCCAAACCA
>NW_010140126.1:0-5487 GCF_000699245.1 Pterocles gutturalis | reverse complement strand
CAAACAAAAGACTGAAACAACAGAATCAGGTATTCATATTTTTCACCCTTACATACACAAAGGAGAATAAATTCTAATAGCAGCTTTCTAGGCAACTAATCCTCATTAAATAAAACTGAAGAACATGAGATCATCTTAAATTGCTGTCATAGTAGCAGCAGAATAAGCACAAGATATATTCCAAAAGAAAGGAGAAAAATACATGCAATTTAGGAAAAAAATAAGGTATTTTTGGCTTACATAGGCAAACAACTTGACATGAGAAAGCATGATTCATACCTAAAAATATCTCCTCTGTAATAGCAAAAAAAACCCAACACAGTAATCCTTCACTTTCCATTGTTTCATTTGTAAAGCTAGCACCACTTTTTGACTATCAATATTTTCCCTGACGAAAAAGAAAGCAAAGACTTCCTCTGCTCACCAAACCAGATACAAGCTAGAAAGTCTCTAACAAACATCCCTGGAGCCATATACACCTGTCACCCTCCGGGCTTTTTAGCACAAAAAGCCTACTCCTTACCTGCCTATCAATGATCACATTATTTCACAAGTCTTTCAATTCAGAAATATGTAAAAGTAGAAAAACAGATGCTTATGAATACACTGAAATAATCAATCAGGACAAAAAAGAAAAAAAAACGCTTTTTACTGGAAACAGACTTTTTTCTTCTTCTACAGTTTTCCATCGACATCCCCATTAGAAGAAATACTGCCAAGCAATCATAGCCCCAGAGAGCAGGCCAAAGGAGGGAAGTCACGTTTTAATTCGGAAGCACAGCCTTCAACCAATTTCAAACATCAGCATTATTCCTACAACTCAGACTTGTATCTATATAAGAACATAGAGCGCTTCACGTAGTACCTTTGCCATGCCTGAGCATGTCACAAAGCTAATTTGGTTCTCATGTGGTATATTAATGCAAATAATCATATACTAGACTATGCGTACTCTATATTCATATTTTATGTACTATAACCCCACAGAGGTGGCTAAACATCTGCCAAATTGTAGCAACTGAAAACACTTAATAGTGTGTACTAGATCAGATTATGTAAAAAAAAACCACTATTTCTCTGTCTCTTAGGTTACAAGAAGCTCAGATTACTTTTGTGCTGATTTCTCTCTACCTGATTTACCAATTGCTTATAGAAATGAAGACAGGACAATGCAGGAACATAAATGATAACACTCATTTTCCCGTTCCAGAAGAAATTCATAGCGACTAAGAACCTTACAGTGGAAAATATACAGAAGAATGAGTAAAATGCTAAATTTTAGCATTCATTAAGGGACAGTATCTTTAGACTGATGGCACAGAACAGTCCAGGTAAGGAATAAATTAAAGACCTAGTCTTTATCTCACAGGATCTGAACTTGATATTAAGAGTCTTGCTATTCAGCAACCTTTTCAAAAACCTGACAGGGTAGGAAAAGGCAAGCCCACTGCCCAGCAAGTGGGAAGTTAAAAGAGTTTCAGTTCAGTCTGGTTAACAAGTTCCAAGTTAAAACAAACACACCCCATGCCCCTCAGTATCTTAGATTCCTGCAGACGTACCCCTTTTTGAATGAACCAGCTAAGCACACATCCTCTTCCCTTTGCCTGAGCAGTATGTCCTTGCTGAAGCCTTTTCACTTCGCCCTCGAATTTCAGCAGAACACTGCATCTATTCCCCATCCTCTCCCTAGCAAGTCACAACTAACCTGACTTCTGTAAAAGGAAAAGACTGCCTAGACACGTTCAGAAATCAGTTCCAAAATTCCCATTTCCCACGGCTAACAGAGACAAAAAGGCCAAAAGATTATTAGACTCAGATTCTTAAAGGAAGAGATGATCCGGGTTTGTAAGAAACCAGGTTATCCTCAGTGATACAATTAGCCAGCACAGAAGCTGGTTCAAAGTACAACTATTTTTGAATTACAGAACACGTGGAAAGATTAAAAAAACAAACCCAAAACACAATAACCACTACAAAATTGATTCCCCCCAGACGGGTGCTTACAACAAAGCAAAATATGCAATGACATCAGAGGGGAAAAAAAAAAAAAAGTCTAATATTTCCAACAAAATTTTAATTTTGTTACAGATCTGACATCCACTCCTATTTTTGCTGGTCACGGAAAACTCAGAGAGAAACTCTTTACGAAACATTTGGAATATCCCTTACAACAGAGAAAACAGCTTTGCTGCATCATCTGTTATTTTTACACATACCTCATGGGAAAACAAAAATAAGTCCAGGTGCTCCCACCCTCAAAAAAGCCAAAACCAAAAGTTCAAATATTGAAGCCACATTCTTTGCTTAGACAGCAAGAAGTTTCTAACTGTTTACTGCTATAAGACACAACAAAGACTCAAGTTTTTGATCCAGTTTTCACCAGTCAAGAAGACCAGCTATAGTGCATAGCTCTTCAGAGGCTACAGGGCAGTTGTCGCAGAGGCTGCAAAATACCAGTTTATTCACATATTAAACAGTACATTTACATGGCCTACAAGAAATCCAAACAGTCCTCACGTTTTCAGCAGCTACCAGAGGAGGTTAAAACCACTGCAAGCCACAGCTGTGCTGAATGTGTAGCAGTCACACAAAAAACAGAGTCTTAAGTCGATCCTCCTGTGCATAACCACCTATCAAGTTAATAGGGAATCAAACACGCAGCTCAACAGAATTAAAAATATTAATTGAAAAAACGGTGTGGAACAAATGGCAGAGAGTCACCACTACCAGGCCAGACAAAGTGAAGTTACTTAGGACTGGCTTCAAAACAAGACTCCCAATATAAGTTTGCAAATAGCTTTAGTACACTTTTATTTAAATTACAAAACAAACAAACAAACAAAGCAATGCTTGAAAAAAAGATGCACACAGTTGTACACACACATGAGAACAAGACAAACACGCAGAAGACTGGGCAGCAGCGACCAGAGGCAGCTGCTCCTGCAGCACTGAGAAGAAACATAAGAGCACTTGGAACAATGTTCCCCTTCTATTCAGCTGGCATCCCAAATCCCGAGGAGAGATTTATGCGGATACCTACATAGATGCAACCGCAAGAGCAAGACTGCAGCCAGCAGTAGCATCACACAACTTTTTTCAGAAAGGCCTTCCTTTGGTTTAATAAAATGTTAAGGAAGTCAGCTTGAAAATGAAATTAGTTATACATACAGAAATACATCAGCAAAGATCACTGCAGAATCCCATTAACTGTAACAAGGCTTCCTATGGGTACAAAGGTGGTCTTTCATATGCAGCATCTCAAGTATACCAGTAAATGTCACCATTGCTCGGATACATATAAACCATAGCACACTCTGTACAAAAAAAACTACGCCAATTAAAGTTATTTTTTAAGATAGTATTCCAGATAATTTTTACAGCTCTGGCTAATTGATTCACACTGTCATTTGCAGGAGAAATGGTGAAAATTTTTTTTTTTTGAAACTCAGAACAAGTCTAAAAACTGAAAAATTGACTGCAAAAGCTGACAAAACAACAACAAAAAACCTCATAAATAGCTACAGAATGGGTGATATGCTCAAAAAGAGGATACAAAGTATACCTTTGCATCCACAACCTCAGAGGAACAAAACAGACAATCCATGCAATTTATAATACCTTATAAATTATAGCAATCACTAAAAGTTATAGAAATCAAAATGAGGAATCATCAAATCAAGTAGTCCTAGCTAAATCACACATCAGACGTATCCATACAACAAGGCAATAATTTTATTGATGAATGCACAGAAATTATTATGTTGGATCAAATTAACGATGTACCAGTAAGAAACTCAAGGAACTCCTTCCATACAGATTTGATCTAATAGTCTGACCGTCCAAAGTTTGCTCTGAAACTTCAATAGCTAAAGCTGATAAGCCCCGAAACATATAAGCTTATAATCACTTAAAAACTATTAGCATTCTGCAAAAAGCTTTGTGGCTCCAAGCAGCATTCTCCTGGACCTTCCCATATTTCATCCTATTAGCAGGCTCCCTTCCCACTGCTCTCTGTTTAAAGATCCCCTGAAACCTTATTTTCCCTCTGACATAAGTCTCATACACGTACCCCTATTTTGTACCAGCAGTTCTCTTTTCAGCATGTCGATTGTTGGTCCTTAACATACTTTCCACTCCCCCACAAGCCAGAGTTGGGAGCAACTATTCATTGTCTTACATAATAAAAGAGCAGAGATGGATGAAATAAAATGGTGAGGATGCAGGTTTAAAAAAAAAAAAAACCAAAAAAAAACAAAACAACAACCCACAGCAATACACACAAAAGGAAGTAGTGCACATGAACTACGTAATTAATTTTCATAGGATATTCTAGAGGTCAAAAGAGTAAGTTATAAGATTTAAGCTGGACAGCTTTATGGAGGTAACGCCTCCGAATAGCTTACATGACTATTAAACACTAATATGCACAGATAGCCTGAACTTTAGAGACCTTCTGAACCAAGTATTACTGAAACCTGAGAAACTGAAAGAGGGTACCATCAAAAATAACTATTCTGTCCCTAGAACCTTTCCTAAAGCAACTGATTCTGTCCACAATCAGAGATGGAGTGAAGGGAAAGGGAGGAAGAGGACTTTGGATCAGACCCATTACACACAGTTTTGTAGGCTTATATTTAATTTCTTTAAGATCCTCAAAACAAATTTAAGTTTTGTAGCACTCCATAGATGGCTTCATTACATGCTCTCTCAAACAATGATGTGGAGTTTTCAATATACCCTAATGACAGACATTTCTATAAAGTGATCCAAACATCTTGCATTCTTGAGCTTTCTCCAAATCACCAGTGTTCACACTTTTGCCTCATTCAAAGTTATAGCATGAAACATGCAAACACGCTATTTCTACATTTTAGGCTACAGAAATAACTGAATTGCTTTGAAATTTTATTGTTAGAGCATTGTTTTTGTAAGTCTCAAGAATTCTGTAATGCTTACACTCCGATATCCCAGGGCTCAACTCCATTTCATATATTCGTCTTTACTAACTAGAAAGCTCTCAACGTTTGATACATATACACTAATCAGAAAGTACAAAAAAAGCCTTACGATTAAATGGCAACGAAGGTAAATAATTACTCGGAAGAAAAAACTCCAAAGCACGCCAAGAGATGAACCCAGCGGATGGAGAACCCTCTTCATAAACCGACTGGTTTTAAACTGTCAGTTGTTACACTTTAGCAGTCTTTGCTAAAGAAGCTAAGTGGTCAAAAAAAAACAAAGCCACAAAGAACATGACAGTGACTAGCCACAAGGGAGGGAACATGCCGACTGAAGAACTGAAGTGGGGAAAAAAAGAGACACGAGAGAACACATCCAAAAAGGTAACAGATAACGACCACCAAGCGCTAACCCAGCACAGTATTTCACAGCCACCGTTAAGGCACAATTACAAATACACCAGACCAGCTCTCGAGCACGGGCGCAGGGCGAATCTGGGGGAGCGGAGAGGAGGGTGCCCGGGCGAAG
>NW_010140125.1:0-1322 GCF_000699245.1 Pterocles gutturalis | reverse complement strand
GCATCCCTGGTGGGTGCTCAGGATCTTTGCTGGATGCTCAGTATCTGCTCTTGATCAGCATCACCTTTGGGTGCTCAGCATCACCTTTGGGTGCTCAGCATCCTTGGTGGGTTCTTGTCATCCCTGGTGGGTGCTGGGCACCCCACCAAGTGCTCAGCATCCCTGCTGGGTGCTCGTTATCTCTGCTGGCTGCTCAGCCTCCCTGGTGGGTGCTCAGCACCCATGCTGGGTGGTTGCCATCCCTGTTGGGTGTTGGGCACCCCCCTAAGTGCTCAGCACCCTGTGCCGGCAGGATGGTGGCGTGGCCTCGGCGTTCAAGTCCCCCCGCCCCGACGCCGGCCCCGTGTGCCGACTCTACCAGGTGAAGGGCAGGAAGAACATCCGGGCGAGCGAGCGGGACCCCACCTGGGGCAGCTTCAACACCGGCGACTGCTTCATCCTCGACCTGGGCGAGGTGGGCGCTGGGGGGGCTGGGTGGGTGGCCCTGTCACCACTGTCCCCATCTCCCTGTCCCCACAGAGCCTTCTCACCTGGTACGGGGTGAAGGGCAACGTGTCCTTCTGGGTGGCCATCAGTCCGTTGGGGTGTCCATCCCTTGGGGGTGTGTCCATCCCTTGGGGTGTCCATCTGGATGTCCATCTCCTGGGGTGTCCATCTGGGTGTCCATCACTTGGGGTGTCCATCTCTCGGGGTGTCCATCTCTCAGGGTGTCCATCTGTCCATCTCCTTAGGTGTCCATCCCTTGGGGTGTCCATCTGTCCATCTGGATGTCCATCTCCTTGGGTGTCCATCCCTTGGGGTGTCCGTCTCTCGGGGTGTCCATCTGGATGTCCATCTCCTTGGGTGTCCATCTGTCCATCTCCTTGGGTGTCCATCCCTTGGGGGTCCATCTGTCCATCTGGATGTCCATCCCGTGGGGTGTCCGTCTCTTGGGGTGTCCATCTGGGTGTCCATCTCTCCATCTGGATGTCCATTTCCTGGGGTGTCCATCCCTTGGGGTGTCCATTTGTCCCTTGGAGCACCTCCCTGGGCCACCTTCAACCCCAGCGACCGCTTCAACCCCAGCTTGGGCGAGGTGTGTTAGTGGCCACCATGGGACAGCTCCATCACTGTTGTCCCTCTCGCTGTCCCCAGACCCTCTTCGTCTGGTGCGGGGCCAAGAGCAACATCCTGGAGCGCAGCCGGGCGCAGGAGCTGGCGGCCGCCATGCGGGACAGCGAGCGGGGCGGGAGGGCGCGCCTGGAGATTGTGGCGGACAGCGAAGAGCCACCTGAGATGCTCCAGGTGCGCCAGGGCCCAGTGTCCCCCCTGGGACGAGAGGG
>NW_010140124.1:0-2238 GCF_000699245.1 Pterocles gutturalis | reverse complement strand
GTCTCTTCTCTGTTGACCTACAAAATTCCCAAGAATCCTGCTCTGTTCTGTGACTAACACGTTCTCAGTGGGAAGTTCTATTTTAAACTTACTAAAAACATTTTTTTTTTCTGTGAGGAAGTATAACTGTTAGTTAATATCCACTGCAATTATACCAAGCAAAATGCTTATTAAAAACCTTCCTTGTAGTTCCAGGTTTCAGTCACCTATTTTTTTTTCATATGTGTGCCGTCATTCAAATAGAAAAAAACCCGCCATTCTAAGAAGAAGATAAGTGAAAGAACTGCTTTTCATTGCTGCGATTTTTACAGTGGTAAAAATTCCTTTGTGCATAGTTTTATTAAATTTCACAGGAGTATGCAGGCAGATAACTTTATCCAGAGTCCTGTATACAGTTGTGGTCTCTCATGTTTAAGAAAAGTGAATGTAGAGTTCAGAGGATGACTACAGGGATGATCAGGAGCATATAAAGCACATGAAATGGGAGAAAGCTAGAAGAGCTTGGTTTGTCTGGCTTTCAAATAGAGATCAAGAAATCAAATTATTTCCTGTGTGAGGGAACAGAAACACAAACATGGGAGAAAAGCTGTTTAAGGATGACTTTGGCATGCAAACAAATGAAAAGGAATGGGAACAGATTGATCCTGGAAACTGAAGGTTTCCTGGGCTTCTGGAAGAACGTCCTAGTCTGAATACTGGGCACAGTTCTGTACAGTGCCTGTTAGAGTGAGGGGGCTGGTCCTTGCCTCAAGGGGCTCCCTTGGGAACGTTCTGGTCAGCCCAGTGAAATTTGACAGACATAGTCATGTGTTGTGGGATAACTGGGGGGCAGCTCAGCCCCACACAGCTGCTTGCTTGACCCACCACTGCCACCCTCAGTGGGTTGGGAAATACAGTTGGAAGGGTACAAGTGTGAAAACTCGTGGTCTGAGATGAAGAAAGTTTAAAGTAAAAACAAAACCCAAACCAAAACAAAATAATAATTAAAAAAACCACAGCAAAAAAATAAACAAACCAAGAAAAACAAAAACAAGGAAAACAAGGGATGCCCAGGCAGACTCTGAGCAAGGACAGCCCTGGAAAACTTCTCCAGCAGCTTTTGTTGCTGAGCACAATGTCACGTGGTATGTGATATCCTGTTGGTCAGTTGGGGTCAGCTGTCCAGGTTGCATCTCCTTCCAACTTCTTGTGCATCCCTGGCAGTGTATTCTCTGGTGGGGCAGTGTAAGAAGCAGAAAAGGCCTTAACACTGTGTAAGCACTGATCAGGAATAGCTAACACATCAGTGTGTTATGAACACTGTTTTCACTACAAATCCAAAAGAAACACCATACCAGCTAATATGAATAAAATTAACTTTATCCCAGCCCAAACCATTCCATCACAGATGGATGGTTTGAAAAGATAGGCCTTTCTCTTGTTAACTGGGTTGTAGGAAGGTAACTACATGGATGAGCAAAGTGACATCTGCAGTCACCAGCACCTACAGCTAGTATGTTACAGAGTTTGCTGTTGTGTCAACTGTTTCCATGATGGCAACTGGTGTCCAATTCAGTACCTACCTTAACACTTCCAAATACACTATGCAAGTGCAATATTGTGGCATTGATTTTAAATCAAAACTCCCCACTGGGATCAACAGGAGATTGTGACTAAAATTGGTGGCACAATATGGCCCCACCTGCCCTGCAGAACAGCCCCAAAAGGGTTCTAATGAACTTCCTGTCCCTCTTATCATAGCAGTGGTTTATGTCCACTATATATTAGTAGATATTAAAAAATATAGGGGTTTCTCTATAAACGTATTAGTTGCACTTGGGCTGGTTGTGCTATAGACAGTAGTCATACTTTGTTGCATTTTGTGGTTCCAAATTTTAGCCTCAGCTGGAAAACGAAAGTACAAAAGATGTCTAAAAAAAAGAAGAAGAATCAAAGGGACTTTTATCCAACACTGACTTAGTAGTTTATGCAGAACGGTCATCTGAAATGCCAAGAGTAAGCCACTTTGGGTTAAGTTTGTCCCAATCCATCTTTCCACCTGTGACACTACTACACAAGAGAGGGCTTGTGATCAGGTGGCAAAATGCCTCTTGTTAAAAATGGAAAAATAATTGTTTGCCCATAAACTAAACTCCAGAAGCAGGTGGATCTCCTGTTTGAACTCACAAGCCTATCTGAGCTTTGCTTTTTCTCTTTTACCAAAAAAACCCGGATGTGATATTTGTGTCACTTCATCCT
>NW_010140123.1:4743-5085 GCF_000699245.1 Pterocles gutturalis | reverse complement strand
TAGACCCTCCTTTTGCACCTGAGTTTGGTGCAAAATATCCACATATAGATCAGATGCCTTCCTTGTCTATCACTGGCAGCTCCACAGGAAAAAAAACAGGATTCTTACAGCTTTGAGTTCTGATACCTGACCTCACCCCAACTGGAGGCACCCGTTAAAAGTTTTTCATGCGCTAAACCACCAAAGGTGAATGATGCACGCATAACCTGTCCCTACTGAAAACGGCGCTCACTGAGAGCTGCTCAGGGCACTGCTTCCAAGTACCTTCGTTCTGGCACCAGCACTGCCGCAGGCCAGCCCACCTTCCCCTTCTCTGCTCTTGCTCTCTCAATCCTGCTTGTT
>NW_010140123.1:0-4733 GCF_000699245.1 Pterocles gutturalis | reverse complement strand
TCAGCTGCACGTCTACAACTGTCTGTGCTCTAAACTGAACAGATCCAGGTTAAAAATAACCCTGACAAAAGTTATATTTAACCCAGATCACTTTCGTGATCCAATTTCCCGTGTGATCATATAAACAGCTGTACCAGTACAACTCATACAGGGACATCGGGGTGAAAAACAAGAGAGAGTATGAGGTTGCTTTAGCCAACCCTTTCACCAAAAGCAAAAATGCAAAAAAAAAAAAAAAAAAAAAAAAAAAGAAAAAAAAAAAAAAAAAAAAAAAAAAAAAAAAAAAAAACAAAAAAAAAAAAAAAGGCAAAAAGCAAAAAAAGCAAAAAAGCAAAAAGGAAAAAAGCAAAAAAGCAAAAAAGAAAGAAAGAGAAAAAGGAAAAAAAGGAAAAAAGGAAAAAGAAAGACGTGCTAGAACTTCACGGCTAACCACATGCAAACTGTTGTTTCCAAAGTCAGTGACTTGACCACACAGATGTGGAATTTCATCCATACTGTAAGACACCTTCCTGATCTAGCCCTCCTGCCCTCTTCCCTCCATTTCGAAATGTTGCTTTGGATACGGGCATGCAATGGATCTCTTGAATATGGCTATGCAAGAAACATATAAACAGGTGGGAGACTAGAAGGATGGCTGAGAGAAAACACATATAAGCCCAAATGGATACTACTTTACCAGACTGAACACAACTATTTTAACAGGCAGGTAGCTAGACTACATGATCGCTGTAGGTCCCTTACAACTGAAAAAAATATTCTATTCTGTTCTAATAGAAACTACAGGAAAACTATAAACAGAAGCATTGTTCTCTCTCCCCACATACGATACGTAAACACAACGAATATAAAATGTCAATATTAAATTGCTAGTGATGTGCAAGATCTGCTTAGTTATGAGTTACTCATGCAAATATACTCATAACACAGTTAAGTAATAACAAAAAATATGTAAGTGTAAATAGATCAAGAACCCAAATGTCTGGTGTTTAAATATTCCTTTTAACATAAAAGTTAATGTGTGGAGAACTAAGCCAAAATAAATGTCCAAATAAAATGCACCTGTTTTAACAACAGAGTCGTAAGCTGACCATTACAAACATTCTCTTGAAAAAACACCACAAACTAATTATACTTAAGGAATTAATGTGTTTCCTGGAGTTAATTTGCAAGCACATATGTCTGTTTTTCAGTCTTTACATTAAACATAAACTCCAGGGAACATGGCCAATAACTCTCATAACTGAAGTCTTTCCACTGCAGCTAACTGTAACCTATGCAGACATCAAAGATCAAATTTATATAATAAATAAATAGAAGCCATGCAACTTACCATAACCCACTATCCATTTCATAGATCCAGAGCTCATCATTTGGCAAATAAACTTCATTTTCTTCAATTGACTAAAACCGAAAAAATTTGCAAATGTTAAATCCATTACGCATTACATGCCATACGTTTTAAAATTAAATATCAAATCATGTTACTTAGCAACACAGAATAATCTTAAGGAGATAATCTTCCAGAGCATAAGTCATACCCCAGCATTATTGCTGTGGTCATTACAGTTTTAAACAGCCAGCTCAATAATTCTCATATTTTACATTTTATGCTAGAAGTTCAAAAAGATGTTTTTCATTTTTTGAAATTATTAACAATATGATGCTAGACATTTCCTGATGTCACTGAGCTTTGCTGATGGGTAACGGCATCTTTAATCACTCATTTTAAGGTGTGAAGATTATAAAAAAGAAAGTTTGGTGTATCAGAGGTAGGAAGAGAAGTGTTTCAATATCCAAAAAGCAATATGAATATAATACAACTACTAACAAGTAGCACTACAGTACAATAAAATGACCATGGATTTAAAAAAACCCCAAAAATCTCAAAAGAGACTGTCAAAGATGCTTCCCTCCTCTATTAAAATGCTGTTAATAAAGGAAGTACTTTTTCTGTCACTGATGTGATCACTCTGAATTTTGCTGTACTGTTAGCCTTCACGCCTCCAAATACACAACATCAAAGACAAGAATCGAAGTATTAATGCTGTTCTTTGGGGCTTTTTGCATCTTCATGGAAAAAAGCGTTCTCCTTCACGTGGAGGATTTTTTTTTCCTCATTCTACAACACCTTTTTAACTTTTCCAGAACCAGAGACTTTACCAGGCTGTGTAGATGGGTAAAGAACTCAACAACTAAACAGAAAGTTAGAAAAAAGTATTCATTTTAAAAATAGGGAACTTAATTCCTCAGGTCCACTCACTAATGGCACAAGAAAGATGTGTAACAACATAAACCAGATCAGAATTGAAGCTCCTGAATGAAAACTTACTATCTTTTGTTTTGGGAGATACTTTTAATTAGGAGGCAATTCTTGGCATAATGGAAATATAGAGAAAAGTGTAACTGAAAAGCACAAAAAGAACAGTTATTTGCCATGACTGAAGGAAGGAACATGAAAGAACAAAATGTCAAATATAAAAGACCTTAACCTATGCTGTAACATGAAGGAGAAAATTAACTCTTCTGTGGAAATCAGATCTATGAAGACTCCCAAACAGAGGCCACGTAAGAAAGAAAAATAATTTGGGAAATAATGATGAGGAAGAATAACAAACAGGATAAGGAAGCCCAAAAGAATGCAATTGCCGAACTCACGCAGAGTAACGACTACATCTTTAATTACTGTGTTAGCATTAGACAGGAATGAGAGACTGTAAGGGAATAAGCAGCCAGAGTCAGTAAATAAAAAAAATGTAGATCAATATGAAATGAATGTGAGGAAAATAAGTTAAACATAAAACTGAAATTTAATTAACTATTTAGTTACTGAATGGATTTCTTGCCTTTAAATGATACTTTATTACTACCTTCTCAATCTGAAAGGTGCGAACCAGGCAGGTACGCACTGTGTTTGGTACAGTTTACCCTGCCAGGTACCTCTCAGAAGGTAGGTGTTGCTGCTACACACAGCTTGCGGCTTTCACAAAGTGCAAACGTCTACTCTATTTAATCTAGATACGTCAGTGGTCAGAGGGCAAGCGCTTGCTACAGAACCAGCTCTGAGCAAATACACCGATGCCAAAAATAACTTAGCTGAGCCGTAGTCCAACATCAGCATATAAAATGTAAAAAGATTCACCTGTGTGAAGCGCTGCTTAAAGAGTAACAATTATTTTCATAATACTCTCCACAAATAAATACGTAAAGAGCATTTGCAAAGTTTCTCTGCTAAACTTAACACACATTGACCATTTTGACTGTGCCATGAACCCAGGATCCTTTATTAGAAAACGTCTAAAAACACCGCACTAGCCAGTCCAACCTTAGTTTCTGAAGACCGAAGCACAGAGAAGCACTGAGCCAATGATTTAGGTGTTGCAGTTATACAGAGTAATATGGAGTTTAAGGCCAGAGAAGAACACTAAATCTTCCTGTACATCACAGATGACTCACATTATTTAAATACATGCTTATTCTAAAGGTGGTTAACTTCTTGACACTACAAAATATGTATTCAAATCCTTACGTGACTTGCAGTCACAAAAAACACCACCTACCAAAGACCCCCAAAGGAAAGAAAAGCTGTAGGAACAGTTTACAGGCTCCTGAGGGTTCCTTCATTGCATTACAGTTTGGTCTTGGCCAAGCCTGGCCATGCAACAGGCTAGAGAAGGCATGCCAGCGTAACCCAGACAGCGAAACCCTGCTGCCCTGCTTCCTACTGCAGCCGAGGGTTTGTGTTGTCAGTATTTCATTAGTCACCAGGAGAACAAACCTTTCCAGGTCAAATGAATCGAGCTCAGGAGCTGAGCAACTCTTTAAATTCCACAAGCTGCCCAGCTCTATCCTATCTTGTCCAATGTTTTTAGTTTAAAAAAAAAAATTAAATTCTGATATCCAGAAATTAAACTATAACATGCTTCTGGAAGAGACAACTAGCCACTAGTACCCGAGAGCCCTAGAAACATCCTTCCCTCTGCTAGTGCATGCACTCATAACATATAATTATTTTCAAATTTAAATCCAGGAGTCCTCACCTAGAATTCTTTGTCTGAGTACAGAAGGACAAACTTTGCACATTTGAAAGGTTACATTAGCCAGTGAAAAATATGTAGAATACTGAATATATTAATAGAAACATGTTTTCAACATAATAAAGATGAGGAATAATACCCCACATGGCTGCTTTCACATTTTAGGGCCAATGTGCAGAGACACTGGGGATAAAAATGAACTGGCTATATTAATGTACTATCATAGTTCTCTTTCAGACTGAATTCATACAGACCTAAGAGTCACAAAGATTCACTTATGCCAGAAGGGGTACTGCTCTTTCAAAGCAGAAAAGCAGATGGGTTTTCAGTCTGCCACCAGCTTGTTTTTGAAGCGACAAAACTCCTTTCTAAGGGGGAAAAATCACTGTACACAACACACAGCTACTAATAAGTAAAAAACGCAGGGACTCAGGAACAAGAACACAAATTACACCCTGCAAAAACAGCCCAAAATTATAGCTGTCACCCCACAAAAGAGAGGAAGCGAGAAGTACTCCCACAGCACACAGGAGCCACACGTTTGTGGGACAGGGGAAGCAAACCGGCTCCACCAGCCCTTCCCCAACACATGTTCCGTAGTGGGGACAGCCATGAGCACCTAAGCTTAGAGAAGGGGGCAAACAGATGAAGAAGCACACGGAGGAACCCCTTCCCTCGGGCCCTTCTCACAGAAGCCGC
>NW_010140122.1:37633-46018 GCF_000699245.1 Pterocles gutturalis | reverse complement strand
GTGGTGGTCCTGACACCAAGACACTGTTACATTTCCTCCTCAGTGCATTATTCTACTACATGGGATTTACACTTCTGCTTGGTGCTGTTATGCCAACAGCGACGCTGGCTCTTTCCAAAGCTATCCTGAGCTTCTGATTACAACATTCTACTCTTTCTCCAAATCAACATGTAATCTACATTGTCCAAGGTGCTCTTAATTATCTAAGTGTGTTGTATGTTCCTAATCAAACGCACTTGATGTCAAAACCAGCCCCAAAACATTGTCCCAAAGGTACAAAATAACAAACAGCCAGAGTCATCCATTCTGATTTCACACAGACATACACTAGCTGGAAACCTCCTGAAATAACAAACATTTTTCCTTCAACCAATCCAGTCACCTATAAGAGGAAGAACTAGAGAAAGTTTATGAATATTCTGCCCATGTTTTTGTTGTGAGTTCCTAAGTAATGACATTGTTAGAGCATTTAATGTTACAGCTTCACTGCTTCTCTAGCACCTGTCCAGTCAACGCCTGACAGAAGAAGATAAATATATTTATAATACACAGCAAAGTGAATAACAAAGACTTTATACAGTTGTCTCTGACAAAACTGACAAGTTGTAGCTGGCAGCTTTAATCAGCTCCCAGCTGAGCCTGGGAAATTGGAGGGAACAAAGTGCTGACCTTTCTGATGAGTTTCTGAAGGAAGGTTAAAGTTTTATTTACTTTTTTAATGGGAAGAGGTATTAAGTTCTAAGACCTTTGGATAAAAGGAAGATTCCTGTGCAAAAGCATTGTACACCGTATTTAACAGAGTAATTACTGATTTATCTAAAAGTGATTTTCTCAAATAAAGGGATATGGCCTAATGTTACATAGATTAAAACACCTATAAGGTTTAATGCCACAAATCACTGACAGATGCTGAAAATGTACTAGATATTATTTTCCATTTCTTGAATGTGAAAAATTAAATAGAATATATCTTAAATTTAATCTTTACAGGTCAGTGGTTCCTAAAACCACTAATTTTTTATTTTTTTTTTGCAACAGCTCCTACTTATTTCATATGGAAACAGTGTAATTTTTCTTGTGCATTTGCTTAACGAGCACCAAGAAGACAAAGGCAAGTAATAACTAACGATTAAACCAGATATTTCAAAGCAAGTTATAATTCATTATTTTGCGGTATGTATAAAATCTCTGGCATTGGTTTTAAAAACTACTGAACATCTACTCTCTTAAAATTAAGCTCCTTGGAATCGTGTCTGAGGACTGAGAGATCCAGCAGCACTTTTCCAAATGTTTCAGCTTATGGTTTACTCCCCCCTGCAGCTGCTACCCAAACTGACACCACAGGGGACTTCATTTTTCTAAAAAGCCAGAACTGTTTTCTGATTCACAGTATTGTATCACAAGTGCCAGCTCAAGTGTCTGCTCCATATGAATGGCTGATACAGACACCTTGCAAGAATTTAGGATGGCTGGTGACTTGTAAATCAAGACCAATGAGAGTTTTGCAGTAAACAAACTGCAAACCTGTTGCTTCTTTATAATCTAATTTACCGATCACTTTCTGTCCACTAACTTTAAAAAAAAAAAAAAAAAAAGAAAGAACCCATAGCTTTAAATCACCACCACGCATATATTCACACATCTCCAAAGCTGTTTGCTGAACTAGTTGATGTATAGGTCACTGTACAATTTTTGAAACAACACTGAAGGAACTTATGTTTTGATTTTGGCCAGAATAGTATAGGATACACCTGCACGTTCATCAAAACCACTTGCACCAGTAAAGCAGTTCCATGTTGCAGTTTGTATTTCACTTTCCTTACAGTTCTACTTCAACAACTTCTACTCGGTATCAGTGGCAGACACCGAAGTTCGGTTACAGGTCCGGGCCCTCCAGCTTACACTCGCTCTTCATGTAGCATTATACGAACATTGCCCATATGCGTATAACGTAACAGGAGCGTGATATAACCAGTTCCTTGGAGCTATGAGAAAATTGATCTGAACGTTTGATCAACATACTCCAGACTGCTCATCATTTATTATAGAAATTTATTATCCATTTCCATTCTAAGATAAATAATTTCTAGCTCTTTGACATAGTCTAAAAAGAGCTTTTTCCACTTTTCAAAGCATTCCTGTCACATCTGTAAAACTCATTCAGCTGCTATAGCAGCAACATTTCAAAACTTTATTTGAAAAATAAAAATTATTTTTAAATAAATTGTGTTGTTCAAAATTCGTTCAAATGCAAAGGACCGTGATTCTCATGGGTCTTTTAAAAGTGTTAGATCTGCTCCAAAACCAGAGCATCACATGATATCCTTCTTACTTGCCTAAGGATGTATGAGATTTCTTGGATTGTTTCAAAGCTTCAGTAGAACGACACTGACTCAGTCAAGCTAAGGGTCTGAATCCAAGTGACTTATATTGCAAGAAACGCACTTGGAAAAGCTTTACTGCTGTAGTCACAGAACAATCTCATGGTTTAATACATTATTTTCACCAGCCTTAGACTGGAATAACCTCACTGGCTGAAGGAGAGTTCCTTCTTGGTTAGTGAAATCAGAATCAGCACCAGCCTCCTGAACATGAATGTATGATGTATAGGTCACCTCATTTTTTGCATGGAGAGCATATGATATATATATCACTATAGTGGCAGACTCAGGGAACAAAAGCAGTAAAATATTTCCTCAGGGTAAAATATAGCTCCCAGGAGTCATAAAGCCTGAAGCAAAAGGTTATTTTACCCAAGACATATGCTATATGTTTTATTATTCTTGGGGGGGGAATGCAGTGGTGTTGTTCTAATATTCCTACACCTGAGACTTCATCCTGCATGCCCTTTCCAGACCTTGGAAGCAAAATTTCCTTAATGACACTGACGGGCAGAAAGGGAAGTGAAACAGAGAAGTCAAGACACCAGTGCAGAACCATTTCACGTTTAGTGAAGCACAGTGAAGAATGATGGATGTAGGTAATTACCTGCACTTTGTATCTAAGACAATCTTTTAGACAAACCACCACATAAGGTTTTAGAAGTCCAAGGTGAGATTCCGGGTGGTAGTACTTAACAGCAGGCGAAACAGTTACTAGCCTAGACCTTTGGGGAGTGGAACAGAAAAGGGCTGGTCAGTATTCCAGGGTTATTTGTGTCAACATAGGATGGGGATGACTGTACAGGCTCAAGCCTTCCTCAAGACAGCTAAAAAAAGCCTCTTTCTGCTTGAAGATCACAAAACATAAGGAAGAAGGATCACCCACGACTAAATTGAGAAGAAATAAAAAGATTAACAAAGAGAATGTTGAGATGGAATACTAGTGGAAAACTTCTGACAAGAAGATTTACAAAATGTATGGAAAGTTTATACAAAATAAGCAGCATAGTTACCTAAACACTAGAAGAAACCCACACTGCCCGTAGAAGTCCAACAGGATAATGTTTTCCTGTTATCTAAAACCTATTTGGAAGGACACTTAGAACCCCAGCTGAGCTGACTATCCACAGCACCAGGTGCTCCATAGGTATGCATGAACAGAGGCTAACATCTATTACTTTTCCCGTAAAATAAGCCACTGAAATATTGATACATTCTCTTATTATAGCTAAACTTAATGAATTTTGACATTTGCCTCAGTGTTCCCATACTTTGCAGCAGACACTGCTTACAGGAAATACACTGAATATGCTGAATATTTTGGAAGAAAAGTCTGAGGAACAGAGTTGAAGGGATAGGCAAGCCTGACTCTTTACAGCTGGGCAACCTGTCAGGAGCTCAGAATTTATGGCACCTGTGACAGAGCACATTCAAACAGTCCTGTTGTTTTCAAGCTTCAGGAGGCTGAGAGGGAAGACGTGTACGGGCACAATCCAGTGTTCATGTACATACACTCACCACGTGCCACAGCTGTAAGAGATCCCAAGGCACGGTGTGCTGCATTTGGCTCACCAAAAGTAAAGAGGAAGAATCCAAACACTGTAATAGTCTTTTCCTCTCTGGGCAACTTCACAAAAAAATCAGTTAGGGCAGAGGAGAAAATAACGGTCCAAATATTTCAACCTTGGAAGTGTCCTATTAATGAATTTCCAACTTCTCTTTGTATGGAATGACTTGCATACAAATCCAACTGAACTAGATTGAGCTGCTTCTGAACATGCATACAGAGGTTTGCTTTTTTTCTTCTTTTTGAACAAACGTAACAGAAGAACTAAATTTTGAGGGTTTTCCTTTTTTCCTCTTTTTCTTTTTTAAATAGAGATTTACCCACTGATGTATGGAGAGCTTCTGATAGAGCCACTAGGATCCTCAGATGCAGAAATTACAAATTAGGTAGCAACAGGAAAGCAAGGACAGGAAATCATACAGGTTCACAGAAGCTGAAAGATGGAAGAATTTGATACAACACTTAAACAGAGATGACTTCGGGTATAATCCAGAATGAACTGTGTTCGTATCTTCTCTTGTCTTACACACTAATATTCCTCATTCCTGGGATGCTGTACATGACAAATTATAGCCATAACTAGGGGAAAATGCTGAAGTGAGAGAAGATTCTGAATGGAGAGGCTCAGATCCTGTTTTCAGCCAGATCCCAATCAATAGACTTATTCCTGCTTCATTATTATTTATATGGTGCAGTGCACAAGACTGAGGGAGGGATGGAGAACTCCTGTGCTATGCGGTATGCCCAAGCACAGTCACAAGCACAGAAAATTCTTCTTTCTCCAATTAATATCAGCATGTCTTTCTTCAAATTATGAACTCTGTGTTTGCACTTACGTAACAGAGATAAAGGTCCATCTGCACCTGTGTTTTTAACAAGGTCACTCTGTTCTCCTTTGTCCAGTCCCAAAGAATGTAAATTTTAGTCAGGGGAGAGGAAAAGAAGAAAAAAAACAAAACAAAACCAAAAACACAGACCAGGTTGCACAGCTTAGATGCTTCTTCGGCTTGTGACACCCTCTTTCAATAGGCATGAGCAACGGAGGGCAACTCAATGCCACAGAAACAAGAACACTGGTCTCCTACATGTGTTCCTGCGAATATGCAGCACTGAAGGCAAGGACATCTTCAGCTCTCAGTGAGAGCACTTTTTTTGTTGAAATACCATTCGTCACTGTTTGGAATGAAACCCATTATTACCAATTAACCTGCTGCGAACCCATATCACTGGCTGAATTGAGCATAATTATTCATCCATAGTAATAGCTAAAGTAAATTCTGGCAATCTCGGCTAACATTGACTTCTCCTTTGGGAAAATTTTCAAAGATGCCATGTCCTTGGTTATTTTTTTAAAATCTCTTTTTTGTGTTAAGCTGCAATTGAAAATGTATCATTATGACTCATTTCTTCTTGTTTTGTAATGTTGTTTTCTTTTTTCTTGCACAAACATCTATAACTAACTCTATTATCAACTGAAAAATTACCTCCACATGTCCAGAAACCTGATTTTTCTTAAGCAAACTTTTAGCATCAGTAGCCCATGTAGGTTGTCTAAAAATAAATTTTTCAATTAGTTGTTACTTTTCATAGCTTTTTAACCACACAGTCTGATGAACCACAGCCCTGTGAGCAAATGCAGGCATAAATCTTGGTTTGAATTTATTTCAGGTTGTCAAATGTAATTTACTAAGAGAACGTCTGCCAAAAAAGAATAGAGAGGCAAACCTAAGTTGTCATCTTAAATTAAGTGTGGTTCCTTTTTGTTAATCTTTCTGCATAAAAGGTTGTAAAGCAGTGCATTAAAGATGCAGCAGTCCTCTTTCCTAATAAAAAGGCAGAGGTGGAAAAACAGAATAAAGGCAGAATGTTTCTCTAGCTGAGGGAACATGTGCTCAAGACGATTAAGTAAGTGCTCACTTGATCTCTGAAAACTGCAGTTTTCTGTTTATTCTTAGGCCACATGCAATGTTGGAAATGAACAACCTGAACACTGAAGAGGAAGAATAGCAAAACATCTCCATAAGTTTAGCATTAGTCTTTTGCAAAGCAGAATTACTCAGAAGGGCAAGTAATACCTACTGTGATAGACCAGCTGGCTGCTGGATATATCATGCCCCCTCCAGACCTCACTGGAACTACGGAACTAACTTCGTTAATGACAGGCTGGATTCTGGCTCTCACTGAAGAAGTCAAGAAACTAAATTATTAAACCATGTCAAAACCTTTGAATCTTTGCACTGGTCCTCTCATCACAGTAAGGTTGTTCTTGACCTTTCTATATCCCTTCTATGGACAGAGTTTTCACCAACAATATTATCAGTCATTGGGGAAAAATGAGTGTCCTAAAACACTCTTTATCTCCACTGGTTTAAATGCTGGGGCTAAGCAAGTTAGAGGCACCGGCACGCTGGTTTTAGTCAGATTTATATGCACCTCTGCTATACCCTTGGCACTTTGCATAGATTAAAAGACAATATTCTACACAACCAATTAAGATCTTATCATATTAATTGAGCTGCCATTATAACATTACCACAAGCCATCTAAGTAATCACTGTATGATAACTCCTTATAAACCAGTTCATTGACCTACCAGATGCCTGCAGAAAAGGTAGGTTTGGCTGTATGCCTTGAAAGCTCAGAATCTGACAAATAATTCCTGAAACAAGGTCCTTTTCCACCTAAATGAAGCCTACAAATTATTTGTATATATTATATGAGGGGGAAAACAGGAAGGTTTTTTTTATTTCTGAAAAGATTTTGGAAGGTTTGAATAATATCTACACACTACAGAGAGGAAAAAGATAGAACTGCTACACTTTGTACATAGATAATTATTCATCATCCAAGATCCAGAGGAAGACTGCTTTTACAGGCCAAAGATCCAGGCTCATATTTAGGATGGGGGAAAAACCAGGTACAAGCCACAGATCTGAATCAGGGTTTTGACTCTTGGTCCTTTCCTTTGAGCTGAGTGCTTCAGTCACTGGGTTAGTCTGCAATATTTTTTCTCATATTTTCACCATATGTTCCAGGAAACAGCATTTTGCTGTTCCACCATTCGATTTCCAATCAGCTGTAACAAGCTGTAGACTTACCAACATGATGTTAAACCTCCCTCTCTTCTTCCCTTTACGTTCTCCAGTTGTAAAGTACTTTTGGGCAAAGGGATGTACTTGTTCCAAGCTACTTCTGTCTGTTTGTCTCAGACACCCTAAATGAAATAGGCCTGTTTATATGCTTTGAAAAATGATAGCTGGTATCATGGGACTAGAAGCTATACAGTATAAAAACAGAGGAGCCTTTGGAGAACAGGTCACAGGCCAGAAACTCAGAAGTACTGGGAAGGAGGAGATTTCCTTTAGCCAGCAAAAACAGTAGGACAGTGCCATCAGCTAGACGATCCAGCCTCATTTTGATAGAACGTGAAGTTCTCTCTTGGAAGACAATTAGGAAAGAATATCCTGGTAGACAGAGTGCTGGAGCTGTTCACAAGCCACTTACCAGGAGCCTTACAGTTTAAGCCCAACAGTTTCAGGAACACTTTGGCATGTATTGACAGATACTGTAGAGTATCATGCCCTGTTGCAAGGTGGATTACAGGTGTAGAACAGCTTAGTAACCAGACAGCTATTTTCTGGTGCTTCCAAAGAGTTTTGCACACTTCCAGCATCCTGTGGTGATCACTACTTGAATTTAATGGTAAACCCAACCACTACAAGTAATTGTGACAAGCCCAGCATACAGAAGAGACATTCTTTGAGAGCATATATAAGCAACAGATACCTTGATTCTGTGGGATACACCAGGTGAAATATTTTCTTTAAATTACTAATCAGCGTACAGTCTTCTAATTTTTGGCATCACTAGATAATATTTAAAAAAATACAGGATGGTTTCAAACATACACTGACTGATGGCTTGAAGGTTTCTAAAAGCTGTTTACAGTTGTCTTGCAACATACTGAGCTTGTGGGAAGATTCATGGAACTGAGACAATCTGAGTACTTAATGCTTTCCAAGTCTGTGAACTTGCAAATTTTCTGTCAAAATCCATTGCAGGAAATAAGTCAGCAGCTTCCTTCAGTTTTACCTCAACCACACATGCTAAACGCACAATCTTTTTTCTTTTTTTTTTTTTTTTCCCATGCTGAACCACCATTGTTACCAATTCTAACATACAATGGTAATGTCCAACTAGAAGTCTCCAAGAAACATACCATCTGACTGGCATCATAACCAAATATCTTTTGAATGTCATTGAGTGATAAACAGAATGACCACTGCATTTGTCTCCCTCCCAGCTTTTTTGTTGGCATCTGGCTTTTATATTCTTTGCAGAAGGGCTATTCTCTGAATTTTCACTTATGCAGTACAAAATCTCAAACTCTAGTCAAAAGCTGTTTAATTTACAATCTCAAGTCTGAGCCATTGATTT
>NW_010140122.1:23778-37614 GCF_000699245.1 Pterocles gutturalis | reverse complement strand
AATAAGCCCCTCTATTACAACAGTGACACACAGGGGACTTCACCAATAACAGATGGATAACGCTAAGATCTATAAAGTCACAGTAATACTGCTATACAGTGATGCAAATCTCAAGTTTCTCTGACATAACATAGATCAGGCTACTCAGATAAACCGTTTTTCCCAGTTTCTCCTAACATAACAGCTTCTACCCACATCTCTCCTCTTGTTTTCTGCTATTTCCCATTTCCCTTTTCCTAGCCCTGGCTCTGCTGTTCTGCTCCCCACCTTGTACAGTCAGGCTGTTTAACTCATTAACTTCACAGAAAACTAGACACTTTTTTTGTTTTCCTAGCACACTGTATCTTCTCAGTTCTCTGTCATCTGTATCACCTACCCGCACACATAGGCTCCCATACACCAATCCTGCAATGCACAAGGGCTTCACACCTTCCTCCACCTGAAAGCAGTGGAAAATGCAGCAGAGCGAGGCAGCTCTGGCACTTCTGGCTTATTCACTACTGAGCAGTGTTGAAACAGAAAGTATTAATGACTAAATAAAACACACTTCTCAAAGACTGTATAAATTACTGAGAACTGAACTAAAGATATTTCTTTTTCTTCATAAAATAATTCCTGGTTTCCTGAATAAATTGTGGTCAAACTTTACCCATAGCTGTAAACACACCAGCTGCACTGTCTACAGTGAGACATGCACCTCTCTGTGCCTCTCGAATACAGACTTGAACATGAAAGAAGTTCTATTAACACTCCAAGTTAATAAACTTGAAAAATATATGTTTTTGCTTAATACATGTACACGGTAAATCCAGTAGCACTGCACAAAACAGCTATCATTCAGCTCAGCAGTTCAGCCTGTCTTACACCATGACAGAGGAGCTCAGGAGGTTTTTACAAGCAGGGAGAAAACCTCAAGACTGAAACCACAGACTTCACAAGGTTGATCATGTTTTTCTTGAAAAAAGAGAAATATTTTGTCTGGAATAATTCTCTCTCAACCCACACCAGTGATAGGAGACAAGCTTGATATGACAAAAAAAGTTCAACATATAGCTGAAGCAGAAAGACCACTGCTATGTTACGAGAATTGTCAAAAAAATTAAGCTGGGTATTACCTAGAAGACAACGTAATACCTGTAAATCCTATATGTTACAAGTAACAGCTAAACTCCAGCAAGGTTTGTATTTCATTTTGTGCAGGTTTGCCTTTTACATTATGCATGCTGTCAGCAATCGTTCTCTCTTTAATATGCATAGCAATTCTTCTTCCGTGTCACTTACTCAATAATTTGTCCCTTTCTACCAAAGAAAAGGAATGTGAAGTCCTAATCTTGCTCTGGGCAGTGCAGGGAGGGAGGTGGGAAGGCAAATATGTCCTCTGCTGAAGAAACACAGGCAAGCAGAACGCCACCAGAGAGAGTGAGGTACACTGAAGATCATGATGGCCTGCACTAGCTGCCAGGAGGAGTACATTGGAATGAGGGCATGAGCCACATCTAAAGCTGGTCATCACCATCATCAAAGTTATGATGCATTCATTCCTCCTTACTTGCCTAAAATTCTGCATGATACGTGACCGCAATTTTCTTCAGCTCCTCAGTGTCTCAATACAAGACCTACCCTTGGAGAGACAGGAACTGATGCAGGAAATATTCGTATTCATTTGTGGCTACAGAAAACATTGTAAATACAGCCTGACTGCAAATATGAGCTGCGATTCAACTAGATCCTGAAATACATGCCAAAGTACAAGCTCTTTAGTACAAACCAATGAACCAGTTTTAAGTCCAGCATGTAACACAAGAGCTACGCTGAATCCACCCCATTAGCGAAATTCTATTTCAGTTCTGAAGGTCATGGCTGCATTTCCTGCTTTGCTTTCACAGCTGATGTTCTGGCTCATTTTTGTTAAAATAAAAGTTACGATACTAGGGGCTTAAGAGGGGAGTTTTTATTTCAAAAGCCAAGATGCCACCAAAAAGAACATGGATTTTTCAGTTTGAATCATCTTTCCTTTAGGAGGAAGAGATTTAACATAAAAAAATACCATCCAGCTGTTCCATCTGAACACAGCAGATATTAGTACACATTATTGTTCCAGTAAGCTAATACTTGTGAAGATAACGCATGAAAAGTTTCAAAGCTTTACCTCAGGACTGTAGGAAGCAAGAGATAACTTCAGCACAGAAAAAACAGCTATTGAGCTTGATACTTCTCTTGCTAAGAACAGCCACGATGGAATTTTACCCTTCCCCTTCTTAATTTTTTTACTCTCATAAATCAAAAAAGTCTTACAGTAAAAAAATTGGCAAGCAATCAGTCAGAGCAGACTAATTGCTTTTGCTATTTAAAAAGAACCTAATTTTAAATGGCTAAAATGTTGTGGTTTAAAGTAGCTATTGTACATGTGCATTAATTAATTTCCTAAGGATTTTTATTACATCTCCATGACACAGTCTAATTATCTGATAATGCTTTTTCCCCATGTATATGAGAACGACACTGCTACAGCATGTACTTCAATTGTACCCAAAGAGCCTGCAAAGTGTGAAACCAAAGGATTCAAGGTCTGTCTACTCTGCTGAGTAGCATGTCAGGAAGCCCTACTGCAAAATCTTTTCATTCCAGAGGGATACAAGAGATAATCTGTCAAACATCATTGTCCAACTTATGCATTTTTCATACTCTTTCAAAGATACAGAGAAAGAGTGAGAGAAAGCATGCACACAGTATTTCATTAAACATTTCCCTTCTTCTGGGATGAAAAATGTAAACGCTGCTTTCCTAAACTGGTCAGCATAAGGAATACAAACATTCCGTCAGTTTGGCCGGCAGTCTCTTACCCTCTACTTTCCTATGTTTCTAGTACTTAAAATGCTTTTTTGGTAAATCTAAACTCCACATCACTGGAGGGATGTTCAGGTTGTTCTCAAATCCAGGTCTAGTGGGCAGCTGTGTAACTTGTTACAACCAGGACACAGGGCACACTAACTTTCCTTCCCAAAATCCTGAAGTAGTTTTCAGAAGCTGAAGAGTAAGTCTTGCAACGAGTAGGAGAAATACAGAACATCAAAATGTAGCCTAGTCCCCAGAAAGTACCAAATAGATTCAACCCCCAGTATGCCTGAGGAGTTTGCAGTTTTCCTCTGTGCCGCTATTTCACAATGAATCACGGTACAGGCTGGAAAGCACCGCAGTGAAGACCCATGCTAGGGAGAGGTTCCAGTGGGACTCTCATTCCTTACAAAACGCACTGAAAAGACTCTATTTTCCATCCTACAGGAGAGGCGGTCTCAATTTGGAACAGAAGGGTGTATGCATATACCACTCCCTGATTAAATTTGACTTCTCCTTCCAGGTAATGGAAAGTCTATCAATATCAAAATGAGAAAGATACGTCAGATTGAAAATAGGGAATAGATGAAGGCCCAGGAATCCCCTCTTTGAATAAGTCACTGCAGCTGATAGGTGAAAGCATTTGGGTCTCAACTACAGCAAAGGCAATGGGGCACCCAGCAAAACGAGTGATAAATACAGGCCTCAGGAAAAAGAACTTCTGTACATTTTTCTTAATTTTAATTCTGTTTAGGAAAAACTCCAGTGAACTCGAACATTGGCAATGACTTAGACTAACTTCAAATTAATTTAGACTAAATATACTGGATAACAGTAGTGGAAGGCTTCCCTGTCAACGTAACAGTAATTGCTACAGGTTTCAGAGAACAGCTAACAAATAACGAGAGTCCAATCTCATCCCAAACTGCATTTAGCTTGCCTCACATTAAATCATTAGCATCCTGTGTGTATACTGAGAGACTCGACACTGAAAATATGATCTACTCGCTTTAGGCTAGAAACCAAGCCACAAATGAACATAGCACTGTTGGCCTAAGCACTACAGAGACTGTTTCCCTGAGTTTGTGTGGGTACAAATCAAACAAAATGCTGCACAGCATATGGAATATAACCTGGGGGAGGGAAAGCTGGAGAGACAGCAAACTAATTTGTAGAGTCTAATCTGTGTTTGATGCATACAAGTAACTCCCATTAATGTGAAATCAAGTAATATCACACCAGAAAGAGACGACACTCCCAAAGTGGCTAGCTGCTGCCCACTACAACCCACTCCTCTGCGGTGTCTGCCGTGTGTTCTGCAGTAGCACAACCTTCTGCTAGCTGCTTCTTCTGCTGAATTTAACTAGTCAAGCTCGTGCCAAAGACTGGCTTCAGGGTGAGCTTGGCATCACTACTCAGTGAGAAATACACACAAATATTCAGACACATTTCAAGCTTAGTTCTTGGGCTTCTTGGCCCTAACTTGCAGCTTAAAGAAACTTTGAATCCAGCAAACAAGTCAACAAATCATATCCCCAGTCCAGCAGTGTAAGGCCATTCCTCACATGCTGAAATTTTATACCTGCCTTCTCCCAGCAGCCATCAGAAGATGTCTGGACACCACTTTGTTCTCTGCGGATGTCTGTATGCAGCAATGAGGCTACTGTCATTTATTGCAGGGATCTGGATAGCATTACCACCTCTCAAAGAAGATGTACATGTGTGAGTATACACACTCAAACCCACTTCTCCGGTTCAATAATATTGGTTAAACAATACTCGCAAAGTTAAGGTCCAAACCTTCCAGACACTTAAAAGAAATTCTTGCTCCCTGTAGAGACAAAGAAGCTCAGTACTTTACCAGTGTGGGATGGAAAACACAGAAAGAAAAAAGGAACGTGACCTGTGCATCATTTGTATATATCATCTTTTTGTTTCCTTGTACTACGTGTGCTTGGTATGGACACGTGCCCTCTCTGGCAGAGAAAAGGCTATGGAGTGAAAATGTGAGAGCAATAAAACACTGCAGCACTTCAGGGGAAAGTGGAAGCAATTTCCATTCTATTGATCTTCTCTGGATGTCAATGACATACTGAGTTTATTTGGAAAACTAAGTTCTAGAGCATGTTGCATGAAGATGCTCTAGCTAAGCTCATTTGACTGAGTGAATAAAATTTAATTACATTTATTATTGTACTCTAAGATACAGCAAGGAAATACACATTCAAGCTAATAAGCATACAAATTGCCATAGTTTGTAAATGTAGCATATAGATATAAAACTTTCTAGGATAAAAAGATGCATTCTTTTTTAGTGGTTTATAAGATTAAAACTTCATTGTAAATTATTATCAAAACTATAGCATTACAAAATTAAATTTTAGCTAACTTAGAATTCCCTTAATCGTAAAACCTCTAGGATTTGAGCACTTAACTCACACAGCTGCTTCAAATGCTATACAACACTTTCCGAAACATTTCCCCAAAGAAACAAATAGAAAAACTGGTATTTTTAAAAAATCATTATGTAAAAAATAGATTTTTAATAGTATCTGTCTGTAATATGAAACTCCTGACAATAGTAAAATCCAGATATTAATTTTCTTATATTCATAACATACATTGCTGCTCAAGTAATTTTTGCTGACAACAAAGGTGCCAAGAAACTTTCAAGCAAGTTATTCTGAAGGAAGACAATTCTTATCTAGCTCCTTCACTTGCTTATAAATAAGGCAACATTGGCAGACATACTGGGTGTATCAGCAATATTTGACAAAAGTGCCTGGGCTCCCTTGAGTGGAGAAATGTCATTATGGCACAGAAGAAAATCATTATCTGATCCATAAATGATTATCTGGTGGCGGGATTTTGTCATTCTGTTTACCACTGTTTGCTAAATCTGTGTATTAAATTAGTCCTGGAAAAAGCCATTCTGACCTTCAAAGCGTGAGCCAGGAACCTGAATCAGCCTTTCTTGTACACGCACATCTTCAGTGCGTACCTTCAAAGGGTCAGGACTGTTCTGCTGCATCAAGGATTACAACATTGGTCTCTTGGTTCTATAAAACTTGCTTTACAAAACACTATGTGGACTACCAGTAAGCTGTGACTCATTAATTTGCATTGTAATACTTCATTCCTACCTTTCTGTAAACAGATTAGTTATCTAACACTCTAGCTTTCAATCATACATTTTTAATAATTTCTAGGAGAGCTCCTGTCTCCTGAAATATGCTCAAAATATTTGACTGTTCAGGCTCCTGGACATTAAGAATAGTTTTTTCTACTTTTTTTGTGAGCGTCTCAGTTACTTTTTTGGCCATTACAGGGAGATCCATATGAAGTCCAGCAGCACCTTCCTATTCCAGTGCTGTCCAACTATGTTGGACTGACTATCCAAAATAGCATTCACATGCTCTTGAAAGATAAACATAGTCCTTTTCTTTCTTCTCTTGCACAAATGCACGTGCATATCAGTTCTGCTCTTCTGTTACTATTATAATACTTCTAAGCCAACACATTTGTAATCAGGTGCACTGGGAGGTGACAATTCCCAGGTATACCTACAAACCCTGTTTAGAGAGCATCTTGAATTTAAATTCTCCATGTCCTGATCTCTCCAAGTATGGCAGAGTTTAGACAAGAATACATTAAAGATGATGTATGAACCAAGGTCCAAAACCTTCAATAAGTATTGTTCAAGATGAGTGAGCTATTTTAATGGACTACTTTACAGAAGAAGAGACTTAATGTTGTGTTATCATAAATCTATATTTCCATTGCACAGACACTGTAATTTAATAATAACGGTTTTTAGCTTCCACAGGTATAAGGTGCAACCTTGTCTCCTTTCAAATCTACGTGGACAGACATCTTTTCTACCTTAAGGAATCTGCCATGTAATTCAGAGAAGTATTTTAGAGGAAAAAAAGAAGAATACTAAGCAGCAAACTGTGAAGGAAGTGCATTTTACTAAGAAAAGGATCAAAATAATTGGCCAGGAGGTACTGAACGTGACAAGTAACAAGTACTTACTTCATGCAAGCACGCAAGTGGTGTGATTTTTGTAGTAAAGCTATTTGAACATTAAAAATGGCAAACAAAAATATTGCTGATTAGAAACTGCCTTAAAGAAAAAGACTAATTTTAGCCATTTATTTATTATCCATGGCTGAAGACAGTGTAGCATATGCTTTAATCTAACTGTATGAGAATATTCAAATACCCAGTACAGCATGGTGTGGAAAGAGCCCTCACCGGAGTCTTCACAGTGGGAATGACACGTTCTGGAAGAACATTTTCACACTGTGAAAAAACAATGAGGCAGAATTTCACTCAGCACAGGTTGCTTTTGTGACTTCCTCAACTGCCAATCACTGTCTAATTGCTGGAATGCAGGTAGACAAATGGAACGAGTGTCTTTATCTGCTTGACTGCAAAACTAAACCTACCTAAAACCATCAGCTGAGCTGTCCAACTTTCTGCAGAGTTAATACCAAGTTAACACTAAAGAGCATTAATTCATCCAGTTCTGCTCAATGAAGACAGTGTCTTAGAGATAAAGAAGCAATATCCTCAACTACTTTAAATCTAGAAAGAAAGACTCTCCAAGGCCTGAAATAAGTGTGAAAAATCAGTCAGCTGATGGAAGCTGCTGTGACAACCATGTTCTTAAGCTGTTTATCCAAATTGAGCCTCAACAAATGCCAGATTCAAGACCATTATTTTGGAAAGTTCGTAAGGATGTGGCCCACTGTGAAGAGTGAGGCTCATTTAGAGTTGATTGCCATGAAGTAGGGATAATAAAGGTACCACATGAAAAAACCTTAATCTCCTGGGATATCACATAACGCATGCTCTCAGGTGCAGCCCAGCAAAAGAGAATAAAGTGGCAGTCATCGTTAACCCATGCAACTGGATGCTCTTTGCTCAGTGTAAACCTGGGGAAAAAAAACCACAAACCAAAAAGAACATGACAACTTTTTTCTATTAAAAAAAAAAATTATTTCCCATTGAAATGTCACAGTCTGAAATTAATCCTTCCTTACTTTATTCTGTTCTCCATCTGAGGTCTTATCAAGGCATTAGCAAGGTTGAACAGCCCGTACAGCATGAGCTCCATTGACAGTTTATTAGTGGAGTCAGGTCTCTGCCTGTACAGTACTCAACCATCCTGAGCGTGGGAAGCATGTTCCTTTGCTCAGGAAATTTATCATTCTGATCATGTTGCCTGCTTTCTTTTCATTGCCTTTACTGACCAGTAAAATGAGCTATCATATTTTAAACATAAATTACTCAAAACCTAGCTGTACTGCAACTTGATAATCTTCTAAATAAAAATATTAATTAGATGCCTGATGCAAAATCATTTAATAGACTTTCACATGGGATTTGAAAAAATAATTCCTACCATAATGTCAGATTCTACTATTTTCTTTTTATTGCTGTTTGGTTGATTTTCTTTCCTATTTCCTTCATAGCTTCTTTCATTCCTTTCAGGTAGAATTCCAGTGGGACAGATGGGAGAACTCTAGCCAGCAACTCAATCAGTATAGAACCCACAGTGCCCAGTTCAGCTCAGAACAGTAGGAAATCCTATTGCAGTTTTTCCTCCAGTCTTAGGAAAAAAACCAAAACAAAACAAAACCAAAACCCCTGAAGTCTTGTCTTTCACATGTTTTCACATAGTCTACTTGTGTCAGCAGAATTCACTGCCGAGGAACTTTTTTCATTGGCAAGTCTGGCCAACTGCCATTAGACAAAATGGTCACACATACATGAGAACTAACAGTAAATTGCTGAGAAGACAGTTGAGGATTAATGACTAAAGAGACATTAGACCAAAAATGCTCATTTCAAAATTTAATCAAAGAGTGACTTTTTCTTTTAATGAGTTATTGGACTGGAAAGCCCTCTCCACAGCACTAACCCGTTTCCAGTGCGTAGAGGTGAAAAATACTAGATATTAAGGATTATATCCAAAACTCACAGAAATCAATGAAAATTTGCCCATTGATTCCAACTGGCTAGTAATCAAGCCTTTAAGACAGATTTTATACATAATGGAAAGCAATATGCAAAAGGCAACACACTACCTTTACATTAAGGCTGATCCTCTTAAGACATGGAGCACACATGCATGTCTTTCTGCCTCAGACATTCCCAACAAAAACAAGGAAGCTGTTCTCTCCCGTGATCAATTCTAAAACAGAAATTTCACATTCCCTCCATGTATAGGAAAAGGTCAAAGAATTGTAGAGGAAATAAGGCCCCACTGACTGATTCATTCCGCAGGACAAGATGCAGACAGAAGCAGCAGTAAATCTGCATTTCAGCCACTGCAGAGATGTGCTTCAGGTAATCCTTCATGCAGCCAGAGTCCAAAGCTAGGTCACGAATTTGCAGCCTCTGCTCCATGAGATCTGTGCAGCAGTTCACACGCTAATTCTACTACAAGCCTAAAACCAAAGCACATCCAAAGCAAAGATTTGCTCCAAACCCTAAACTTGGCAATTTAGCTTTTCATACTGTGTTCCTAGACACAAGATGTCAAGGTGTTTTTATTGCCTCCAAAAATTCTTCTGGGTCCTTTAATATTGTGCAGATGTGGATACTACATCATCGTACTCAAAACAAGCTTATGGTATTACTAGCAAAAGAGCTGGGTCTCCAGAACCAAAGAAGATACATTTTGTCTTCAGGAGGGAGAGGGAGAAGTTCATGCCACTTCTTATACCTGCCCAGTGCTCTGACAGGGGCCTTCTGCCTCTCTCTTTGCTGTCACAGGCACTATAGAATACGGTGCATTTAGAACTTGGAAAGAACTGAAGAAAGCTTGCCCCAAGACAATTCCCCATGCCAAAGTCAGACACAGAAATAATGTTTTTGCTGCTCAGAGAATCTATTTTAAGATATTGGCATTCGATTTAAATAAAACAAAAGCTCTTTGGGATTCATTGTTCTGTCTGCTGAGTAATGAACACCAACGTGATAATTACATCAAAATTGATTGCTTTAAAAATGTCTACTTTAATTAATTTATTATAATACTTATAGAACAGTTTCACACAAGGTCTACTGCACCAAGGATTAAATGTCGTTCACGTGCAATGCCTGGAGGATGGACACACCCATTTGCGAAGAACATTCCCCATGTTAGTCAATGCAGAACATGTTTGTGAAGGATTCTTCCCTTCAGGCACTGATGTTGCTTCATGTGCCATACGTGCTCAGCATTGCAACTTGACATTAAATTCACTTATTAAAATACATGCATATTAAAAACAATTCTTACAGACCATTTCTTTACAGTTTTAGACCTATGTTGGAAAATCTTAAAAGAACCAGTGAATAGTTGCAGTTCTTTGTTTCCAGACAAGTTTAAAAGGAAAACAGAAGTACACTTCAACAGGAGTAACGCAAAGACTAGATCACCTCTCAGAGAGCAGTAGTTCCTTTTTTTCCACCTTGCATTAACAAGGCAATAGTTTGCAAATCCTCTTCCAATTTGTTGTAATTTGCTATTATGGATTGTGGCAATCTCAGTCATGTTCCCTGGCATACTTGGGACATCTGGGAAGGGTATTTTCTCCCATTCTTCATGAATATCCAGTGCATCTGCACATGGGGAAGTCACAGGAAACTATGAACAAAGTATACAATATTCCCCTGTGAAGGACAAGAAGGTGATCCAGAGTAGTCAGCATGGATTTATGATGGGGAAATCATGCTTAATCAAGCTGATCGCATTCTGCAACGAGATGACTGGCTTACTGGACAAGAGGAGAACAGTGGCTGTTGTCTATCCCAACTTTAGTAAGGCTTTTGACACTGTCTCTCACAGTGTTCCAGCATGAAGTTTCTGTCCTTGTAGATATTCAAAACCCAACTACACAAGCTCATGAGCAACCTGCTCTAGATGACCCTGGGAGGAGGTTGAACCAGGTGATCTCGTGAGGACCCTTCCAACCTAAACTACTCTATGATTCTGTAACATCTATCATGAATGGCTTATTTATGTCCAGTCAGAAGGATGGGTGAGATGACCTTCTGATGTCCTTTCCATCTCTACTGGCTATATCGATATCTGCATACAAAGGAGCATACACAAAGAATATCACAAATCTTTTTTTCCATTCCTTCCTTTTTGCCTAGACAAGGACCTGTGGCACGTTCTAGGCATTAAAGAGTTAAGAGAAGCAATATAGTAATTAAGGCTGCTACCCTAGATATACTGTTAAGTTTGTCCCCAAACTAAATCACTTTCTGATCCCTTCGGAGATGTCCTTCAGCAGCCTCTTTCCGCTACCCTTAGGGAGCGAGACTGATTTGTGGAGCAATGTGTCTGGTGCGTTTTCCAGGCTTACATCAGTTACTTTACTTCCAGTTGTGTGTGTTCTCTCCAATTCTGTGAGCAGGAATTAGAGCTAGCTGGCTATTATAGAGGATCACGGCCTTCACTTGAAGACTGCTGATGTTTGTATTTTTCAAATCACTCCAAAGCACAATTTTAAGCACAATTTGCTGGCTGAGGATACTTGAAGTGAGAAATAAATTAGTTAGATGTTTAACACTTAGAAACTGCTAAACACTTATAAATTATGGCAATTTTTCCTGCACAAGCTACGTTAAAAACTGAGTTGCCAAGCAAAAGACCCCAGTTGAGGTAATCCTTAGAACTCTTGCCACTTAGGCCAGATAGAAACAGGACGTTCATAAAAGCAAAGCTGTCATCCTTCACTAGCCAGAGAGATGTCACAGCTCAGCTGCAAGGAAAAAACTCCATACTCAAAAACTAAGCCTGTCCTCACCTTCTACCTGTGAGCCAAGTTCAGCAGACCTTGGCATGTAGACACAGCAACACTTCGCTTACACTTTCATGCCCATATTAGCATGTTACTCCCACTGCAACCTTTGAATGGGCCTCTGACACGAAACCAGCTGAACAGTTTATGTAATTTCCAGAAGAGAGAAAAATCTTTAAGATTAAGGTAGGATTAGGAATTTAAAAAAAAGAAAATAATTTTTAAAAAGTATCTTTGAGTTAGTAAACATTTCAAGAATATTTTACTTGGTAACTGAAAGAAACCACAAATTAAAGTCAACACATTTAAAGATTATGTGAAATTTAAAAGAAAAATCAGATATTTAAAAACAATCTGGCAGCAGAAGCCAGTTGATCCAAATATCAGAATGGTTGGTCTGATCTGAAAACTAGAAATGAAAGACCATTCTCAGGTTTCAGTTTTCCAGGTGGACGGCACTTCTGTAAATAAAACATGTCCTGTTTGCTAAGTTTTTTATTTAAGATTTTCAGACAAGCCTCTTCTTTTTAAACAAAGGAAAGCAGAAGGTTGCTTTTTAAAAATAAAACAATTTTTTATTTTTTTTAATATCTTTTGTATTACTTTCAGAAGTCTTCAAGTGATTTAGGAGAATACTACCTATATTAGAAAATATCACAGGCATTTAGGGAGGTGTTAATACTGGCATTTTCAAAGCCTCTATTTCAAAACTTTGAAGTCTGAAAAAGAGAAAGTGTTCTCCTTTGCAACAAGCCATGAAGACAACATGTGAAGGAGAAAAGATTTTTTTATGGTGCTTTCAACGTATTCTCTTGCAAGAGAAATATTCTTATTTGCAAATTTTCTGTTTCCAGGAAATAGATATCGCATCTGATTAATCTAATAGCACAAAAATTCATTATGCAAGAACACAAATTAGTTTAACTTTTTATTCCTGATCCTTGTTTCTTTGCTCTTAGTATTATGTGAATGTATTTAACTTTCTCCTTTGTTACCTTTTTGAAATAAGGTAAGGTAAACGATGAGAGATATCTGAAATCTCAGTTCATAATATTTTCTTCTTATTTTTTCTGACTGATGGGAAAGCCTCACTAGGAATTTTACTGCTTATCCAGATTGTGGGAAGGACAGCTCTTCTCCTGTGAGGTGGGAGTTTAGACACATACATTAGCTAGAGAGAGAAGGATTTTTTAAAAATAGCAAATAACTGAAGCATGTTGATTTCTTAATTTTCAAATTACTTTGCCAAATAATTTAGGCCACAAGAATAAGTTATAATTTCTGCATTAGCATTTATGTGCTCCAGCTGTGACTTGATCACACTGAGCTAGGCTCTTCATAAACAAATACTTAATTCTAGATCTGAGTCATCAGGCCACCCATCCCAATTGCTGACATTGTAAAGTTTCACTTTCAGAGTATAAATATGCCCTTCTACTCAAATACATTGGCTGAAAAATATCAGGCAAGTGTTCTAAATATAGATATAAGGGGCAAAAAAGTATTAATTAGAATCTTCAGAATATTTGATAATTTTTCAGATTCCTAAAATAAAATTTGGTAACCTCTGCTCAGTTTGGAAAGCTTAACTGCACAGCCCACTGTGAGAGCAAGAGTTTTCTTTTTAAAGAAAGTCAGTTTACATTTCATCAACTGAACACAAGCTTTGTTTCTTTTTTGTTTAAAAGCAGGAAAGCGTAATGCCACAAAGACCAAAAGCCCTCTGTTGGTATATAAAAAACTGCTGTGCTATTGAGCAAAAGCTTGGCCTGAGTTGGAGTCCATTAATAGCTATCTGTACCAGAAAGACATTAATGTATTTTTGTTTGTTTCTGTTCCTCAATTCCTACCCTCCTAAAGAGAGCCAAAGGCTAAATTGTGCTGCTTCTAGCAAAGATTAAATAGCAAGCAATTCCACTTCTGGCACTACACTTTCAAATACGAACAGGGTTATGTCATGCAAAACAAAAAGGGTTTTCTTTGGAATTGTGCATTCTTCTTTCTTTTTTAAAGCTCTACAACATTATCAAACTTTGCTACAGTAACACTGTTTGAAAGATGGTCGGTACATCACCAAAGCTATGTAGATACATAAAACAATAATGAAAAAAATAAGCACTAATTGCCCATATAATCCACTTATATTCCATCCAGGTATGCAAATAAGTGCACAGATCTGCCTTATTACTTCATGGGG
>NW_010140122.1:13329-23764 GCF_000699245.1 Pterocles gutturalis | reverse complement strand
AGTGGGGAAAGTCACTTTCACACACTGATTGTTTACTATGTAGAGTTACTCAGCAAATAGTAAGAAAAATCTGAAGCATACCAAGTCAGCAAACACATCACCATCAGCAGGTTTGTGTTTCAGTCCCGCTATGGTAAATTCAAATCTTTCTAATGAAGCTGACTGTGCTGCTACGGACTGAGCCACCATAAAGCAGAGTGGGACACTCGTAGCATTTATTTATCAAACTGAAAAGATACATGGATATATCGTTGCAGATATGGTGATATATAACTTACATCCTACATTAACAGTTTCTAGTCAAGGTATTTAATTAACATTACAATAAAACTAACCAAACTGCCTACAATGCAACCAACAATCTAAATTGCCTTTACAGGCTGAGCAGTTACACCTCTCTGACAGCTATGTGACCGCTTGCAATTCTGAAGGCTAGTCTAGCAATTAACATTCTCTCATTAATCACTACTAATTAACTTCATTGATCTTTAACACTGGATTTCCACACTAAAGCATGCTGCAAGAAGGATCACATTTGTTACAATATAACATTCAGAGGAAATGAAATAAAAGAAGTGCTGTGTCAGGGGACAAAAGTACCATTTAGGCCAGGATGTTAAGTTACACCTAAAACTGTGCATCCATCTTAGCTTTCTTTTTTTTTTTTTAAATAAGTCTGCTCTCTTAAAAAGGAAACAGCAACTATTTGTGATAGGGACATGAATATGAGAAAAAAAACCCACAAAGTTTAATGAACGGACTGCAAAGTCACTTTGTAGGCACACTACTCTTCCATAAACTCCATCACTTCAAACATGCAGCCTGAAATCCAGCATTTCCTCAAGTTGTTACTGGTAACTATTGCCGTGGCAAGTTATAGCGGGCAGAGCTCAGTGCATCACTGTGCAAGACGCAATAGTAATAAGCAACAACACCACCGCCGTGGTCCTGACTGCCACAGTCCCAGCTGTACTGCAGTAAAGACAAGTGTTTGGCTCCTGATAACGCTGTCAAACCACTCACTTATGCACGGCTGGCTACCAGCCTGGCTAGCAATGTGCAGCAGTTAGCTGGAGGTAAGTAACATTTTTAAGTAAGGATTTTAAATCCTTAAGGATTTAAAAGTTCCTTTCAAGATAACATGTTAAGGTTCTACATCTGTCAAATCTATAGGAAGGGGCTGGGGGTGTGTAAAGTTTCTCTAACAGGTATCTGAACTTTGGATCATAAAATGCATATGAGAAGATAATATAAGAATTACAACACTAATCTGGCATGAAGACTGATCCTCTGAAGAGAGCATAGCCAGTCAAGAAAGAGCAAACTATCACGACGAATTAAAGTTCCACTGTATTGTTAAACTAGCTTGTGCAATTAGATCAATAGAGCATTGGCAACATATTTCTGTGCCAGGGATGTACAATAAAAGCACATGCTTTCATTGCAGCTGAATGTTCTCAATAAAATACAAGCTATCATAGTGCAAACAACTGAAGGAAAAAATACTATGCTTATTTCTTAAAACAAATTTTAATAAACTAACGACCTGAACAGATTCTAGGGGATCCAAGTGGTCCTACTTGTCACTTGAAACCGATTTACTGTATGAAATCATATTCCCACACAATTCTCAGGCTTTCCTCCACTTATAAGTTTGAAAACTTCTCTTAGAGATTTTTCTTTTTATGAAAAGGAAGCACGGTATTCCAGGGTGCAAATGAGGACATTTTACAGCGTAATAAGTCATCAATAAATGCAAAAAAAAACACTTAATAGTGGAATTGTCCCATATGGTCTAAAAAAGAAAAAAAAAAAAAAAAAAAAAGGTGAGAAAAACGTTCTGTATCTGGCAAAGTTTTTGATCTTCTTCCACAGGCTAGTTACAGATGGTTTGAAGGTGACACCGTAAAGCACATAAAAGAAGAACATACTTTAAGCTGAAGTTCAGCTTAAAACACTATCTGAAAAAGTAGCAAATTCATGGTGTACAGGAGTCACTGAAGTTCTTCCAAATCTTCCATGAAGGCTCTGCTTAGCTTTCTAAACAGGGAACATACAAAGAGGATGTACTGCATACACAGCAACTCACTGATGGTATGGCAGCCAGAAAAGTCCAGTAAGAATTATATGAAAGCAAACATATAAAAATTTTCAAGATCAAAAGTTGTTCATCTGCAAAATTAAAGCCCAGTATTGTCTCTCAACTTCCTGCCTCATGCCTTTGGATGACACAATCAACAAGGCTTCCTTTGTATTTTAAGTTCTGCTTGATTGTACATTAATGCACTAGATGGTACTGAATCATCTCTTCTTGTCTGCAAGCAGTGCTGAGGATTTATAGCTATACAGCGGGAAGTTAGAAGTGACATGTATGGGCAAAGTTGAAAAGAAAAAAGACAAGGTCATCTACAAACAGCATTCCTGAAAAGTAGGAAGTAATATTTTAAAGATAATTAATTATGGGAAAGATATTAACAAACATGTCGCAGTTTCCATTGTATTCTGATCATTAAAACTGTTACCAGGCATGGAACAGAAAGGTTTCGGTCTATTTTCACTTAGCTCAGTATTTGGTGCATAATTTCAGTATTAAGCCCTTTAGTGTGGAGTGATGGAGTGGAGCTCTCCACAGCTCCTTTCAGTGTACAAGGCACCACGCAGGGACAATGTTGAAATAAGAGGAATGTGAAGTCACAAATTAATGTCCTTTCAACATAAAGAGCCAGAGAGATTCTGCAGAAAGCTGCTTTTCATCATATTGTGCTTAAGCAAACCAAGGGTAGATCAGATACCAAGTACCCATTTTTTGGACACTGTGCGTGAAACAAAGGATAAACAAACTTCGGCCAGCAGTGTGACAATGCAGTTGCTACACCTTTTGCAAAGCTTCTCTGTGGCCTTAAGATTTCTAGATGCATTTCAGATGTCCCAGCTTGCAAAGATCTCTCTAAAGTTAGGTGTTGTATATATCAGAGTTCAGTTCAGGAGTTCACTCACAACACTCTTTTCCCACTGAAATCAACAGGACTTATGGATCTAATTAAAAATAAACACATATTCAAGTGCTTTCCTGTGGACCTAAAAAATGTGAAGTATTGCCAAAAAATCCACCCCCGGAGAGTCCCCTTATTCAGGGTTCACACTCATGTTTCAGTCACTCATACTGGACCATCCTCAGAACCTGTACAGACTAACATTGGAGTGACCCAGTATTCCCCATTTTGGAATGGAGACTATAACTGAGAACAGCTGCTGAAGATTTAAAAAAAAAAAAATCACCAACTCACTTTCCTCTCCATTTTTTCTCAGTTACACTTCTTCCCCTGAGTTGCTGCCTCGGTGCAAGTTTTGCCCCAGTGTAAATAAAGATCCATAAACCCATTTTTTCAATCCTTGTTTCAAGATAAAAAAACTTCATGGGACACCCTATCTGAAGTCTCATCCCAGTCTCAGAGACACATATCGTATCCAGCCTGCTAAACCATATCTGCATTGATCGGGCTATTCTTTTGTTCTCAAAGGCATTTTGAGGTGGCTTCTACTGTCAAAAGAAATAGAACAATGGTATATCTTCAACAGACTGGAAACCAGCAGAGGGTAGGATGAGCAACGCCTGCTAGCTAGAGAGGTGGACAAAACAGGAGGTTTTGCCAGTTCTACAGAATGTGGCTCGTTTGCCCCAGGAAAAAAAGATGCTTCAAAACAACATAGCGCAATCTTTGTTGTGCAATGAACCAAATAAAGATCTGATATTGAATGACATTCCATCAAGAGCAGGAGAAGCAAAGAGCTGACTTAACCAGGCAGTGCCTACTCAGCTGCCTTAGTGAGTACCAAACTTCTTCCAGTGATTACCATCAGAAGGCATCTTTCTCTAATTCAAAATAATATAAACCCACCAGCTGAACAGAAAACATTTCAGATAGTGTTATTCTGACCTATGTCTGTACAACATTGGGTGTCACAATCTTCATGGAAGTGTTTGAGGGATCTCCCCACAAAAACTTACTGGGTGTGGTGTTCAAGAGACACTGATAAAGACTGCTTTAGATATTAACCTAGTGCAATTAGCAACTTCAAAGTAGCTTTTCATAACAAAATAAACATTTTCAAGACCACAGCACAGCTCTGTGATATAAATTTCAGAAATATTCTCCCTTTGATCTGAAATTATTTAACAAAGTTGTCATGGGCAGATTTACCTTTCTAACAATACTCTGGTGCTTGAGAAAAGCACGCTACAAAGGCCATCAATTCCTGACACAGATGCTAAAAAGGTCTTCAAAACTCAGCGTATCCCTACTTTACTCCAGCACTAACCATCTAAATTTCTGGGTCTGCACCTGATTTCACAAGGTTTACAATCCAAGTCCGTACTTGACATGCATATTCCAGTGTAACTTTGGCTATGTAGAACACGAAGAAAAATTGTTATGATTTCCAAATGCCACTAACAGAATTTAAAAAATAAATTTAAAAAGCACTTACCCAAACTTTGTCTCCTTCAATCTGTTTAAAGTTTTTCACCTGCTTCTCATCAGAAGAACTACACATACCTCTTTATCATTCACAATTTGCAACAAGAATTTGATATCTGACTCTAACTTGTCCCCACTAAGCAGACAATAAGAGCTGACTACATCTACTACCATTGGGTGTGTAACTCATTGCAAATTAAATCAATCACAGCACCTGGAGCTGGTGCTGTCATCAACATTTTCTGCAGCAGGAGTTAGTTCTACTGAGGCAAATGGTCATGAAGCATTTAAAGTAAAATTAAAAAAAAAATTTACATCTCTGGAAAAAAATATTTTATAAAGGCAAAACCAATTTGTTTATATTATTATTGTTAAAAGTTTCACTGCAAAAACATAAGAGTTTTAAAATACAGATTAGTCACTACAGAAACAAATGGAATAACTCTGAAAAAAACGCAACTGACAGCCATCCCATATTAGAAAAAGAAAAAAACTTCCTTACCAGAAGTGGAATTCTATTCATCATCTGCATTTTTTCACCTCAAAAGGGGAACAACATTAAGAATGCTTGGGGTAAACCACAAATATTGCAGCAAATTAAAACAATGCCTTTCAATAAATATACGCTAGATCCATGCTTCACAAATAAATTTAGCCTATATTGGCACGACATAACACAGGAACAGCATGGAAAAATGGTGAGAGATATACATGAAATCAGATCATTCATGACACATTTGAATCTGTCCTGATTCCAGTTGGGTCAAAAGAGTTTTATCACCAATGATTTTGGCCCAATACTGATATATGCAGTTGGTAGAGGCTCAGAGTAAATGAGCATGTGATTTACAAGAGAAATATAAAATAAGGTGCAAATATATTTGCATTAACTAATTTGTATCTACAATTGATATTCATTATTTTCTTTGGTATTAAAAAAAATTCAAAAAATATATCACACTGAGCTAGCACCTCTGAAGAGCAAACATCACAAATATTTTGTATCTGGAAGATATTTCTGCCATTCATAACATCACGTCTAAGTCACAAACTGATTTCTTTTCTATGCTAGAACACTGCTAGCAGGGGAGGAGGTCACTGGGACTTTTTAAATGGTTAGAGACTATTGATTGCACTAGTTCAGAGCAGAAAGTTCCAAAGTTTATGAGAAATACATTAATACAAAAAAGACCTTAACTTTGGTTTACCTTTTCTTCTTACTGGAATGGCGATCAAGATGGGTTTGTGTTGTGACAGATGTTTAGGGACTAATTTCAATACTTAAAAACAAGTCTTACATGATGATCACTCATTGTCAATTCCATATGCTTTGCTGACAGAACATTAACTACAGCTGGGTGTAATATGCTTGCATCAAGGTGAACCTGAACACAGTCAAATAACAACATACAAATTGCAAGACACATTAACAGAGGGATATCTGTTTTAATTACATATCTTGCCAATGAAATAAAGATTCATTACAGAAGTGACTGTTCAGGTTTCTCAACAAACTTTACACCAGCAGTATTATTATTGTTTACATGTAATTAATTGTTCTAGCTTTAATGGCACTGAAGGTTAATAACATTAAAACATATTCTTTTAATTTAAATTCATGACATTAAAAACAATTGTATAAAACTAAATTAATTAGAAGCCAACATGCAGATTAGCATGACACATTATCACATCAGTTCACAAAATATAATGGAAATTATAACGTTTGCAACCATGTACAAAGAGGTGACAAAATGAAGAAGCACCAATGTAGAATATTTAAAGGACATATTCCAGAAAAATTAGCATGAGCTGACCCTATATAGTTTGCAAGCAATTAACTTCTACTACCTGAGTATTTCTATAAGGCAACTAACATACCTAGTCTAAAAAAGGTTACTGGTACAGCACAGAAGCTGATGAAAACTAGTCAGCCTCTTTTGTATTATTTTTTTCCCAAATAAATACAATGGTCAGTATGAGGAATACATATGAATGCAGCTTTGACTGGAATAAGCTGCTGCAATTATCCCCTCTAGTGACTCCTTTTATTGCATGATCAGAACCAGCTCAAGTAATTAATTTATAGCTTTCTCTGCAACTATGATTAGCTTTCCTGTGATATTCTTCAATAATTTATTCTGCCTATGCTCAAGACATGTTCCCCTCAAACAAATGGCCTGATCCTCACCTGTAATACACACAAGGACCTGGCACAGAATATACATCCTATTCCCATAATTAACAAGCAATATAAAATAGAAAAATCTATCAATAAATACAAGTATTCTATATCAGGCAGCCTAACCACATCTAAAACCAATGTCATATTTGTCTTCTAGATTATTATGCCTTCCATTAAGCTTCCCATATTAATTAATAATAGATACATTTTATATTCTTTTCACTCCCTTTTTGTACCTCCAATCTTATTGTCCTTTTTCTACATCTTCCAAAAATGGTTTAGTACTTAAAAATGTTATTGCAAGCTCTCATGTGGTAATTATAACTTTATTTAGATAGGTGCTTTTAGGTATTGGTGTGTTTCAGGTTTTTTATTCCACTAAGTGCTTAGAAAAAGGCACATGAACTTACATGAATCCTAAAACTCTCATTTCTTTTTTTATGAACTGAATAGCGACCCAAAGATGTAAAAGAAGCTGCTGATATTCCACTTGCTGCCATGTATGCTGTACCACGTGACATACCTATCTAGAGATATACCTACAATGAATACTTTTGTCAGCAATATGGAAAAAAAAAAAATGTCCTTTCTTTAACCAAATGAAACAAGTGCCTTTGGTACCAAAACCCTAGAAAATAACATGTATTGAATACTCAGATTTTCATATGTATATAACACACACATGGACAGATAGATACACACACACATATATAAAAGAAGGTCTGTGTGTGCATATACATCTCCTACTTTCTCCCTAAACTCCCATCCTCACAGACCTGAGCATAGTCCTACTAATTACATGAAGAAATATACAAGAGCATAATTTTCCTTAAGATTTCTCCTACATAATGGAGGATTCCACTCTGAAGTTCTTAATGACGACCAGAACATCATCATTTAAAGTATTCCAAGGTTTCAAACGATGGTTCAAAGATAATTCACTGCAAATTGTCCCTACAAAATACGTCCTCATTTTCAAAAGGGGATAAAAACGATGTAAATCTTAGGTGCTCATCTTGGCAGTCAGTTCTACATTTATATCCAAATAACTGGTTGTTTCCTCAAAACATGAGGGTCGATGTAGTCAGCAAGCAGACCCATATATGGTTTGACTAATGTATTTTAAATGACTTGAAAATATGTTTTTCCCTTTTCTGATAATGGATACATACGTGTACACCTGCTACAGGAATGTAGTTTTTAATATTCAAGCTGAGGCTTTGAGAGCACCAAGTGGTATATTTTCTTCTTGATGTACCAATGCATTACACAGAATTATGCATGTAAACTTGGCCACAGCAAGAAGAGACCTTATGTCTTATACTGGGCTGAATTTGATTATTCAGATAAAGTTTGTAATAAAATGAAAGCAGTGTCAGGGAAAAAAAAAAATGTAACTCCAAAGAAGAGCAAGGTCTCCAGTAATGAAATGTTTCCACCTGAAATCTTACACCAAAAGCAATTTGAATGGTCAATAAACCACAGCTCTTAGTCCATAAATATAGCAGATGTATTAGTGCCTGCCTTTGTTTCCTTTGCCCTAGTACTGGCTTATGGGCATTTCAATCATTCAAGCAAAAGAACAAGGGTACTCGCATCGAGGGGGACTCTATTTAATCTCAGCATTTCAACTGCTACACAGCAAAAGGAGCCTGACAATCACATATTACAAAGCAAACTAAAATACTGGTCCCACAACACCACTGAAATGCTGCTGAGAGTGGGTTCAAACAGCAAGGAGAAATTTGGGAAGAAAATCATCTCCAAGTCGAGCAAAGAAGAGAGAAGGAACAGACTGACAAAGAGACTGCTAGGTGAAAAGTGCGGAAACAAGGTACATGCAATTACATGTACCACTACTCAGTTACAAGACCTGCTGTCAGACACGCAGAGCAGGACTTGCTTAAAGCTGGAGTCATATTATTAGAAAACTATTATTAGAAAGCTTCTGTCTTCTCAACATGTCTTCATTTCAATGAAACCTTCCTTACTTTTTGTTGTAAATGTCCCAAACTAGACCAGGACAAAATCTAACTTGTAAAGAACATCGTCATGCCAGGAGGGGGGACGGGACACGACACGATGGGATGTCGGGTGTGTGGGGCTCAAGGTGCCATAGCACTGGAAGGAGGAGCACCCGGAGACACCAACAGTATAGGAATATGTACAACTTCCTTTGACAAACTTCCAGTAATAGACCGGTAATTCATAAAAAAAGCAGACTAAAATACAAGCTAAAAATTAGAAACACTGAAAATGCTTTGCAAGCTTCTGTGAGATAGTGAATTAAGAAAGGTACTCTAAGAATTTCAGATTAAAATTAGTGTATTTTCTGAGACAAAGTCATACTACATTCTTTTACCAGTGGCCCTTGTATGAGGCACCACATTTCCTCCAGGCACAGGACATTCAGGGGAGGATATTTCTGGCTATTTCTAAGTTAGAAGTTATTCAGTTGAAGAAAGATTTTGCATTTAATTTGAAGCTGACTGGAAAATGTTATTGAGTTATCTCCTAACTAGATTGAGAATACAGCAGCAAAATCAAATCATGGGATGAGTTTCATGCTCTCTCACAGTAGCGGTTTAAATTTGCTAAAGTTAATGGTGTCTCTGTTGAATTACATCAGCTTTTTAGCTCTAAAAGAACATACTAGTATAAACTGAAACAGTATCAACTTCTTATCAGCAATGTGCTTTTCAGTGGCTGCAAGGCCAGAAAGGAAGACTATTGTTTTAGACACAGTCCAGCAAACCAAGCAGACTCATACGCTCCCAAGAAGTCGCAGCTCAAAGTAAACAAAAGGCCTGAAATCCCACTAGATGTAAACAAAACACAGTCACCAGAAATTATTGCTTTTACCTCCACATGTTCTGAAATCTGATCACAGCCATCTAAATCATACACATTTCATTTTCTGGCCTATTGCTCGGGTTGATGCTGACCTAAAAGATCCTCTGAAGCACCAGGTATCTGCCCATTTACACACGGAGTGGACTGAGAGCAGCAAATGTTTCGGTATGCCACTGGCTGCCAGTTGGTTTTGGATGGAATTCCAAATGCCAGTTTTCATGGTACAAACCCTCAACCATCCCGACTGCAGGTATCTGAAACTTTCTCTTCTGACTCAGTGCCATAAATCACAGACATCTAAGGGAAGGAATCAGAAAATCTCTACGTTTAGAATACATCTTTCTGGAGTTTCAGCCAGCTATAAGCTTGATGAGCAAAGTCTTTGCATCTATGCTTTCCATTATTGGCAAGCAGAGGTTTTCCCCAGTATTTATCCTTGTGCTAACTGCCTTCACAGGATTCCACAAGGAATCGAGTGGGCTACTGCGGGGATTTGACACATATGGATGTGTGTACCCCCACCTTGGCACTACGCTAGTCTTGCCAAAAATAGAATGCTCCTGGCAATGCAATTCTTTAAAAAGTAAATTTGGAAGGAATAACAAGTGGTAATTAATTGGCTCAAATAAATGGCTCTGGCCTGAGTACTAACCAGTTTGATTACATAACAAAAAAAACCACCTTCCTAGGTGGTAACCCAATTCATAAAGTTGGGCAGAAAAAAAATGAACAAGTTCTTTGCTGTCATGCACTCTTCTTCCTTGTGAATTGTACATCACTCAGCCTAAGGCTTTAGCTGGTTTATACATGCAGATAGACAAAAGCCAGCTAAAGAATACCCAACTTTCTCTCCCTTTGCTGCAAGCCAGAGGGTAGCAACGTTGGAACCAAATGCCTTGTGCCTTTCAAAGAGGAGACA
>NW_010140122.1:0-13298 GCF_000699245.1 Pterocles gutturalis | reverse complement strand
TCCCTTTGCTTGTATTTCACAGTAAAAAAGGTTGTAGGAGTGAACTGACAAAAAGGAGGAAGCCTAATTCCTACCCGCTAAGTAACTGATTGTTGTTGCAGGTATTTGAAAAGCAGATGAACAAAAGAGGCAGTGGGGATTGGATTCTGTGCAAATAAGATGGAAACTGAAAAAGTTCAACTGTCTGCCTCCATAGACGTGTTGTTACAAAGATTATTTAAACCTAGTGTCACATAATTCACCTCACCAGCTTCCCTGGGGTCTTACTGATCTCTAATCTCCAAAGTACCGTGACACTCTAACCTGACCATACAAATGCCATGTGCCATTAAATTCTGCCAAGCAACTGGCGTACCCAATCTAATGACTCCCTGGGCTATTGCTATAGGGTGTCCCGCAGATACAGCCCCACCTTCCTGTGCACCAGCTTTCTGACACCACGTTAGCTGCGATGCCAGCATCTGCTAGCCCAACAAGTGCTGCAGAGGAGAACGCCTGACAACTCCTGACCTCTTTTCCTGCTATTTTCACCCATACAATCCCAGTAAAACAGCTGAGTTTACTCAAACTTACGCAGAACAGAATTTGGCTTACTCCTTTTCTACTGAACATGTTTTGTCTGATCATAACAAATCAGCACAGTGTGATGTAAACTAGCTGATCTTAATCAGAAGTGTACTAAATACCCATTTGACATCTGCATACGTTGTTAGGTTCCCTTCTCTGCGTGCCCAATTTAATTACATGATTAATAAATGTGTCAAATTTATCACATTTGACTGCAGTGAATTTACATCCTTGATTTGTATTGTACATAAATGGCTTCCTATGGCTAACAGTGTTTCCTATCTATCCTAAAAAAATAATAATAATCTTCTTTAATTTACTTTGATTTGTCCAGTATTCCAAGAGGGAAATACAATTAACCACAAATAAGAAGAAAAAATTCAAAGTTGACTGATGAGATGCTGTTTTAAGACACTCAGTTCAATTATGCTAAAAGCATTCTCTCTTTGTTGCAACAGCACTTCCAAAATTGCAACAGGAGTAACGTGGAAACTCAACCAAAAGTTCGAGGAAGGATCTTCCACACATCATAATTTCCTCTATTGGGCACTGGCTGACTATTAGACATAGCCAACATATATTATTTGTTAGAATGGTTTCCTTGACATAATAATTTAAAATATTAATGAATTATTAATAAATAAATATATTTTCTCAAAAGCTTTTTTTTTAAACAGAGTTGAAAAATTTGAGTCTTAGATAATGAGGTGATTGTGCAAATCATGCTAGTAAAAAGGGCACACACAAAGGCAAACGCCAGTTTAAAAAGGAAGGTCTGCAGGGTTACACACAATATCAAAGCTAGTCTTCTCTTCTGGCTCAGCCACTAGAACAGTCCCTCTTTCTCTGCTAGAGCCCAAGAAAACTAAACTAGGAGAATACGCGGAGAAGTATTGCTGTGGGGTTGCCACTGCTACGTGCTACAGCTGATGACCAAATACTGGACTAGAAGAGTTTTTGATCTGACCCAACACAGCCATTGCTATGTTGTTATTTTCCAGTACAGCATTCCTTAGTGGGAGATAGTCTTGGTGAATTACTTCTTTCCTCTTTCCCCAGGTGTCAAGTTGTATGCTAACATGTTTGAAAACCTGTGCTTAGGTTCCAGAACACGCTAACTGAACAATTCCTTTGGACTGAATTGGGTTGGAAATAGGCCCAGTAAACTCCTCTACTTTCAAAAATTGTAATAGAGAATAGAATTGACTAGCACCAAGGTTTATTAAACAGCCACTGGACACAAATGCGTTCAATATAATCAAGTTGCTGCTTCTCATATTTTAATTATAGGAAAAGCATTGTAAAAGTCAGACTTCCATTAAAAATAGGCAGCTTAACAAGGCCTAATAATAAAATTTTTATCAATAGGAATATTCAGAATTAACTTTCTGTGTATAAATTAGATTTTATAAAGCAGGTTCATTTCTCTGGTGATCTAATTTAGGTTTTGGTATCAAACAATGTTTCAAACACATAAAAAACCTCCTATGGTAAATTTTTATCCCTAATGTTTTCCAGCGGGTCTCTAATAACTACTCCTAATTGTACTTGTTAAAAAGTGGATTTATGAATCTCAATTAGACTGGTTTTACTTATCCTGCAGAAATTTTCAGTACCAACCAAGACCATTTCAAGATAGAAAAAAAGTTTTATGTGGGTGACAGAATAATTATGAAAATAAAAAAGATATACAACTTAATTCTCGGTAATTCTACTTCAGTAATCCAAAACAGAAAATACAGCATGTAATAACAATTTTGGGAATGTTGGTGACTCCACAAGTTGCATCGTACTCCTATTACTAGGATATTCAGCTTTGCTTGTGTGCCCTACTGTGAACATAAAGATCATTTTTCTCAGTGAGTCTACTTTAATTTTCTTTGCAAACTTAATATCCCGATTCAGCAAAGTACTGAGATACAAGCTTACTCTAAGCACACACTGAAGACCCCAGTCAATGTAAATTTTCCTGAAATTCATGCAGGGCAGCTTCAGCAAAGTTGTTAAGTGTATGCTTATCTTTAAAATTTAATGTGACTGAATCTTCAGCAGGCACCCAGGTAGCCCGACTAACTGACTACTTTGCTGACCAATGTCCAGTGTTGTGAAAGAAAAGTTACCACACATCCTTGCCGAACAATGGCTTCCCTCCCATGACTAATACATTCTCTAATACCAGTTCTCACTTGGCCTCAGTATAAGCATATGTTACACAAAATTTTTCTGTCATTTTACAGTGAAATGTATTCTTATAGAGATCCTTTACATCACCTCAGCTGCAGGACTTACGAGAGGGTTTTGCTGTTAGGATTCAGATATTAAACAGTATCAGCCACATCTCTGCATGAATCTTATCCATCACCCACAGAAACTTAAGCAAAATTCGTTAACGTGACTATGTGCCTGCCATGCTATGTTTACAAAAAAACAAAGCTTCCACAGTTTAATAGCAGGCAAAAATCACAAGTGACATAAACTGTTTTAGACTAAAATATATGCCATACATGTGAAGAAACTTCTGTGGCAAACACAGTTTTTTATTACACTCTCCTACGACCTTCCCAGATGGCCAGGTAGTGGCTATTCCTTGGAGGTCACCATATGCTCTACAATTAGTGAGTCATGTCCCTGATTAATGTTCAGATCTCTGACAAATGCTTGTGAAAACAGAGCTGGAGACCAAGACCCTTATGCATCAAAGAGGGAGAAAGAAGCTCTTCTATGGCAAATTCTGAAAGTCAAAGTCATTTTACCTAATGTAATATCCATGAACATTCTCCTTGAACACCACTTCTGGCCAAGACAATGGATGAGACTGTCTTATTTCTGCAAGTTTCTCCTCATTTCTAGGCTGAATATAGACACAAGAATTCTATTTTTACAACTCTACATTAAAACGTTGTCTGTTGTTGCAGCCAAACACTTTGGCTTGAAAATCTGACTTCAGATATGTGTTAAGTAATGCACAATAAATTATCATCCAAAAGAAAAGGAAAAAGAAATGCTAGAGTGCATGCAAAGCAGTGCTCTGGGCACAGAATAGTTAACATATGCCTGCTGTCCACTCGACATTTTCCTTAAAAGCTGCTGTGAAAAAAATCAGATTTCTCCCCAGAAGTATTATGATTGAAAGTAGCAACTTGAAAACAGCAATGTTTTTATGGGCTCCTGTGAAGAGGATTCTCCAGTGCTCAGTAGGGCGAATCCAACCTTCTCAAAAATACTGATCCCATTATTCAGTTTTGGTAATTAAAATGTTTTCTAAATGACTGTTCCCCAGCAGGAGGAAATTGATTAATTTTAATGCATTATTGTATTTTAGCATAGAACAACTTTTTCTTTTTTTTTTTTTTTTTTTTTTTTTTTTTTTTTTTTTTTTTTTTCCTCCTCTTGTTTCCACTGTTTGCAGATGAATTCTTTAGATGTGAAGATTTGTCTACTGTATTTGACATGGAAGCTTTAGGGAGCAAGCAGAGAAACCCAAGCAGTGCCTCATCATTTGCAAGTTCAATTTCTTTCTATTTCTTTCTATTTGAGTATTGATTAGCAGAGCATATATTGTTAAGTGGCTTGATTAAGGGAACATAGATCTAAATGGGACTTTAACAGAATTTTCATGTTTAGCAATACATTTAGGGGTTTCGTTATATGTTGCTTTTTAAAACGAGCAGTTTGGTTTTGTTGGGTGGTTTTGTTTTGTTTTTAAATCAAGCCACAGAATCTTATTTAATTTAAATATATTTAAATAACACTATGAGTACCATTTACAAACATCGTGCCTCTTACTTAGTCCCAAACTCGGAGTCCTTTAAAACACACCTATTGACTTCAGCTGGTTTTGGGTTAGGCTCTAAATTACTCACGTGAGTGTTACAAAAGTTGAAGCAGCAGACATCTGGATAGCTAATTTCAAACACTGGTTCAAAACTTGATCCTGTCCCATCTGAAGAAAAGTGATGCATGTATCTTACAATTCTATCACAGCAAGCAATATTTTAAATAATTAAAATTATTTTGTTTGTGTTCATCTGTTGCTGTACTTTGAGTAGAATCAATGATGCCACAGATGACCCAACATTAAATAGTTTCTTGAAACAGTGTTTCTCCTGCTCCCAACAATGTTTTCCTTTTTACAAAGGCTTCTGCTTGATTAGAAATTAGATGGAAAGTCCAATATGATTTTATCAGACAATAAAAGTTTTACATATCTAGTTCTATTTTCAAGCAGGCTTCAGACAGATGAGAAAACTGATATATATAATCACATCTTCTAGAATGAAACTATTATCGTCCAGTTGCACAAAAGATAGCAACAAACTGGAACAGAACTAATTGGCTTTGCACTTAGTGGCCAGTGACAGCAGTCACCTCCATAAAATTAAGAGAAATGAGCAGGGTAGACTGGTCTATAGCTAATGCAAGACTAATTCGCCTAGGGATGCACAGAGTACTCACAAGAACTTTGCACAGGATCTTGGAGCACTCTACAAATACTAAAAGATTAAAAATAATATCAGGAGCATTAGTATTCCCAGAAAACATAAAGCACTGATATTAGAGGCAGTCTTTGACAAAGCCAAGAACAGGCTCCACCTTTCTCAGTTCTGCAACACGTCTCTTTTTCTGGCCATAGATTTATCCAATAAACAACAGTAACCATAACATTTATTACTTAATATCAAATTTACTGGAGTGCTCAAAGGTCTCAAGCAGAAAGAAGGCCTATATATTATGTAAAGACATCCAAAGAAACTGTTTGTCCTAAAAAACTTAGTGTCCTACATATCTCTGATAAAAGTCTCATCTTCAAAAGAACAGCAAGACTTCAGTGCAGCTGAATCTCCCGACTGCTAGCACTTTCCATCATTGCGGACGCAGTTTGAGTTCAGGTTTGAAACTCAGCCCTGATAGAGGCTGAAGATAATAAAAAGTTCTGTCCTTCATACAGCAAAGTTATGACTGTATGTTACAATACACTAGTGAGCAACACAGAGCCTACATTGTATTTTTGGCATACACTGTATAGATTTAAGTCTTGTGTACAATTTAAAGAAATAATTTTACAGTATGAAGGAGAATGGCATGGAGACACCTTATCCTATTCCCAAACTGCCTAGTATCTGATGTCTTTGAATAATTAGTTCTAGCTAGATGAGAAGAATTCTTTGTCCATTATGAGTTCCTACATAATGAATAACAAGTATTAAGCTAATGGAAGAAAATACTTATTTGCATCAAAGTGTATTCTTTTTTGTATGATAGGCAACATGCAACACAAGACTTCTTTTAATTCATACACAGATGTCCAAGATGTTAGCTGGAACAAGAGAGTCTGACTAGCAGCTGGGGTTTCAGTAGGAAATGCAAACACTCAAGCATTGCTTGCTCTTTGAGTGGATGAGACAGTCTAAATGGGGATTGTATCTGCTCCTAAGATCTTTCTCACTGTGGCTAAAGAATTTGTCTGAAGTGACATAACTTTTTAAGACTGCATTCTTCACACTGCTAGCCAAAATGATCCATGAGAGCAGACACTCTTCACACACAAGGAGTCAAGCCTGTAAGTTACAACATAGCCTCCTAACAGTGCATACCGACTTACACAATTTCTTCTCCAGAACTCTTAATGCAAGAGTTAAGACTTTATATCACTTTTTGGTTTTCCCACACAATGTAACAAACAAGTGGTATGCAAGCACCCCAGAGTACGGAAAAGAGACACTTTTAAATGAAAAAAGTAATCTTTTTGTAAAGAGAGTCAATGTTCCTAAATGGGTTCACTGAAGTAAATCCAGCGCTAACAAATGTATAATGCTCTCTGTCAGCAATGGCAAAAAGAAAAAAAAAAAGCCCCAAAACAACCCAGAAGCAGTAACAAGAACTCTAGTAATGTCTTCTAGTTAATTCAGCATCCATGAAAGAACACTGGGCAGGTTTGTTCCCTTTTCAGTGAGCACTGTTAAGTATCTCATTCATCCCAATTTCACACAATCACAGAATAGTCGAGGTCAGAAGGGACCTCTGGAGGTCATCTGGTCCAACCCCCCTACTCAAGCAGGGCCACCTTAAGCCAGTTGCCCAGGACAGTGTCCAGGCTCCAAGGATGGAGACTCCACATCCTTGGAGTTTTTTAGGGTTACTCCTTATTTTGTATTATTACATTCCTAGCTTTTTGAAATGCCTAAGTGCCTAAAGACACATCTACATACCCAAAGTAACCTTTGTATAAATAGGTATACCAAAGTATACCTAAAGATGCCTCTACACACCCATACCTAAACTAAAGCTCAGAGTTACAAATGATAACTTCCAAATTTGTTCATCCATTCATTTACAATCAAGTTTTTAGTCATTTTACCTTTCTTTACAAGTAAAATGGAAACTAGGCATTATTTTGAAAATGTGGTATTCATCTCACCAGATTTGAGAAATCCAAAAGTTAAATGCCTGGCCTAGCCTGGTCTGCTAGTCCACCTTGAAGGCTAGCAGACTACCAAGGACTATCTTGACGATCTTGAAGGAAGGGGGTAGGCATCATATCCAGACAGCAATTCATCCTAAAGGTGATACCATCTGCAAAAACAAGCCCCCAAATGTCTAACCCCCTTGCAAAGGAACACTGCTATAAAACTCTTCTTTCTCTAGCGTTTCAGTGCATGACTAGTCCCATGGTGTTTTGTGAAAGGCAATGCATAATGACACTGAGAAGTAAATTTTCTGATGCTTGAATTGTATCTATAAAAAACCTGATTGGCCCTGTTTGGTTGATAAAATGCCTACCTGAAATATGCAGAAAAAAGGAAATTAGAAGAAGAGAAGGGATGAAGGACATTGCTACATTGGACATTTTTACTAAGTTTGAAAAATGGTAGGTATTATAACTTTAATGGTTTTGATTTGCCTTATCCATTTTCACACACAGAAGTTAATACGATTTCAAATTAATCAGCCAGCACTTCTTTAAAGTGATATTTACAGCTTTTACATTTAAATAAAGGCAAACAAAAGTATAATTTATGGTACAATAATGACATATAAAGTATCATTGTTTTAATTCTTTAATAGAATTAAGCTAGCCGTGGTAAGTAGATAAAACCCCTTTGAATAGTGACACATTGCCATAGTTTGTCTTGTCAAGGCTCCTGCTTCTAAGAATATTTATGATTTTACTGTTCCTTGAGAACCATAAATGACATAGCACATCAATGAGAAAGTTTCAATCTCAGTCTGGATATTTCCATCCAGAACTAGAGTATAATTCAGTCTCCATCCCCAGATAACCCCTGCCTTCCTCCTTACGCTGCTAACAAAGGACTTAATACTGGACTTCCTCCTGAGAACCAAATTCTATGCCTTGTGCTAACCCCCATGAGTTCGCCAAGACTGCATGGAATGAAAGTGAATGCAGCATTTAACTGTGAAATAAGAAAGCACGAGTCAGAAGCCAATGCAGAAAGTGCAACGGCAGTTTTCTGGAGTGACTGCCTGTCAAGTATGTACTAGACGACGATGCACAACTCATTTGACAAACTGAGTGTCAGTGAAGTCACCTACCAGTGTCCTATGCTGCTACCAAAAGCATGTTGGCTGCTAAATGACTTTACATGCTTTTTTTTCTTTTTCTACTGAGCTTATTTTAGAAAGGTTGTATATCAATCTGGAAAGTGCTGTGAACATGATGTTATCATAATGGTACCATATGCCAGTCGACTACTTACAAATCATCCATGCTTCCCTCACTTGGTAGATTTTAAAAGCATGATAAAGAACTTGATTCTCCTCATGCTTACGCTGGCTTTATATCAGTATAGTTCCATGTTTTATGCTGCTAAAAAAAAAAAAAAGGGGAGGACAATTTATACCAAACCCTCTAAAAACCTTTAAAAGCTCTTAAAATAGCTCTGTCAAATGGTAGTTTTTACTATTCAAGTATTTGTCTCAAAACCAGATGTATTAAAGAATTAAACCTTATGAAAAAGTAGAATATTCACTTTATCTAGCCATACAATCTACAGAAATAGGTTACATGCTTTAACTAAAGAGCTTTGGAGCTTTACATTTACCTTCCTGTGTTGGCCCCTTGAGGAGGTAACTGTGAATTCCAATACTCCACCTCATAGTTTCCCTATAGCTTTTTCTTACTTTCTTTGTTCCAGAGAAAGCAGATGTGTTCACAACACTCTAAAAACCTTGCAAAAAATCATGTACCGTAAGACTTGTGATAAAAACAGGTTAGCAAAAGTCTAGATCTTAACAAGGAATCCAAGAAAAAAGGTTAAGGAAAACTTCAGCTGCATATCTGAACTTAAGAGGGGAAAAAAAAAAAAAAAGTCTGTTCACAAATTTCACACTTGGCTAACCTTTAAGCTGTCATATTCTGACACTTCTCTGGTGCTGTTTTAACCCTTTAAAATATTTTGCAGAGTGACCATGAGTGCTCATAAAATGTTTTGGGTTGAAAAACCTAGAAAATTAAGTATATGAAGTTAGTGCTCAGAACTACTTTCACTCAACTATTGTGTCTTACTCGTCTTCCAGGCAGAGTATATCTCTAGCAGTGAATCTGATTTCAGCCTCATGCCTATTCATTCATTAGCCTTTAGAGTCAGGCTGTTACTAGGAGAAATTCTCAGCGCCAGTTCTTATTGCAAAGGAAGAAGTTAGGCCTACCAGTTCTGATCTTGTTTGCAGTCTGGAGTAAGTTGGATCTGCTCATCTTTCCTGCTGCATTTCTGTGAGCAGGGTAAGTGGTGACCTTCATCTTGTATCTCTCTCCATCTCTCAGAAAGAAGCTTTCATACAAATTTCAATATTTTCCATTTAGAGCAGCAGTCAGACAGAAGAAACTGCCTGGAGGGCTTAGCACCACTGTTCATATAAAAGTGTTTGTAAACACACTTATCTTATAGAATTCTGGACTTGTCTTTGGACGTCCTGACGGAATATCTTAGATTCTCCGGGCTGCAGCCCACAGGTTTACAGCTATAAGTCTGATCTTCACAAGGGCATGGAATACTGTCTCTTCATTAATTTGGTACATAATCTTTAATTCCTAAGGTAAGGATCACATTTTGTAAACTCTTAAACAAAAATCCTCCTCTCTATATGCATACATTGTACATCGCTCACAGGAATCACATAGAAGTATCATATGCCAGAATTCATCTGGCAATCTTTAAAACTGATTCTAGCCAGGATTTGTCTCCTTTGAGAGCAGCTCTTTCAATTTTCTACAAGCTTTTCCATCTCTCTCTCTCCTTAACGTACAGAACTTCCTCACTGAGGTTTCAGTCAGTTTTGTGCAAAGGAAAGTACCAATTGGTACTGCAGCACGGTCAGCCTGCACAGTACAGTACAATGAGGTTGAACTTTTCTCATATTTTCCATTAAGATCTGAACAATCCTTTCTAGGGGTAACTCATTTATTCACAATGGTAATTGTAACTATTTCCTTGATCCCTGGTTTTACATATTAGTAATTTTTAGTAATATGTGACACAGCCAGGGAAGGACTCAGGGATGCCAAGCGCAATTTAGGACACTCGAGGAAAACCAAGATCTCTGTTTTGGGCACCAGATACCACATATGTCTCATAGGACAACTGAATGATGGTAGAGCAGCAACTAGAGACCAGGTAGGATACCCTGGAGAACCTAAGATGACTGCAAAACCTGAATACTGCCTGCAACTACAGCATGGTCTAAACTCCATCACCATCAGTGGAGAAATTCTGAGTGACTTCAGCTTTGAATGGAACTAGACCCTGACTCTTGCAAGTGTCCCGGTTTCCTTTGCACAGATGTGCAAGGGAGAGAGGGGCAATGTAAGTAATACATGCCTCCTAGCGCTCCTAACCACACGGCTCCTAGCACTGCTTTGCAAGATGCAACCAGAACTGACATATCTGCACAAAATAACAAGAAGAACGATGGGTATAAATAGGTAATTCAACCCCAAAGTGGTACAGATGGGCAGTTTGTGGGAACCCACCACACAGTCTCTGTGCACCTGGAAGTACACAAAGGCCAACAGCAAGCATACATGTTGCAACAATTCAAATGTAAAAACCAGTGCAGGCACTGTACTTCCACACCTCCCAGTGCCTGCAGCCCCCATGTTTCAAGAAAAGAGCTTATAGTTTTTATATAAGGTAACCGTGAACTGTATAATGTCTCAATTTAAACTCCCCCCCCCAGAGATCTGCACAGCAGTACTGCAAAAAGTAGTAATTATATAGAAGCTTTTTAGTATGCAATGCCATGCAGCACTTCTCTTTTTAAGCTGAACAACCAAAGTAGTATCATAAATATTATATTTAAATAGTAGCTCAAACCACATGGTTTTGAAAACAAAAACCAAGCACATGTTTTGAGGGAGCACAGAATTAGAAACAATTTCACAGACAAGGATAAAAGGTTTGCAAGAATTGCGATCACGCTACAAATAGTTTATACAGGCTGTACTTGAAGGTACATTCACAGTTCCAGTATAATTAACTGTTTTCAGAGATTTATAGTTTTGCTGTATGCATTTGCTTAAATATTAATCCTGCTGCCTAGCGTTGAAAGCACGATGGATTATTCATAATAAAAATGGCTGAACGCCCCATTCATAGTAAATATGCTTACAGACATGCAACTTATTAAAAGAGAATATTGGCTTCTATTTGATACTTTTGAATATTAATTTATATTTAATTGTAAAACGAGAGATCAAATTAGTCCTTTTTCAGGAAGTAAAAAACAGGAGCAACATAATGCAGCCTAAGATTGTATATTTTACCTCAGCCAATTTTATTTCTTTTTTACTAAGATTATGAAATTTTATAAAGTAGATGACTGGCTGACTGGAAAGAAAGACAACATAGAGATTTTATTTTGAAAAACAGCTAGTGACCACATGACCATTTTCAATGTTTCATATGTTGAAACACTTTCACCATAAAACTTACAGTTCTATAACAAATTTATTCACATATTAACAAGAAGCAGAAAGAAAACTAAGTTCAACAATTTGAACATTGAAGAAGTCTCCAGAGGTTGTTGCTGACAAATAAGAACTCACGCACTTGCACTGAAACTAATTTGAAATAACTAACACACGTGCTTATTAGTATTTATTGTCCCAATGCAAAGCCAATTCGGGTGCTTCACACTAACTTTGACAGACTCCAGACCAGATCCCATAAATATAAACTTGTTCATACGCTTTTGCAAGACCAGATGCTCAGTCTGTAAAAGATGACATAAAATCAAATCCTGTGATGAGAGGTTTAGTTGGTTTACTTGCCTTTATTTAGCACTACTGTAAACAAGGCAATACACCTATAAGAATCCATCCATCATGCATTACTCTGAGAAGGACAACTTGTGGGATTTAATAAAAAAGTGGACATGTAAGGGATGTCCAAACAGAGAGAGGGACAGACAAGATGTGGTTGACGTCTAACAGAATGCGAAGAATTCGGACTGAGACTTGGATGTCCCAGAAGAAACCTCCACAGAATTAATTAGCCCCATAATGTGACATTACGAGACATAACATCCAGTCACCTGACCTGAGATTCCTATTACCAAAACACAGGACCGAACATGCCTGGGGGGTGGGGGTCTCCCCCATCTGACAGGATATGGAAGGCAGACAGGCTGTTACATTCTAGTTAATTCATAATTCATAAGTTACAGATTTATGTTCTAAACCAGGAGGTCATAGAGATACAGAATGTAGAGTTCCTTTTAGTTAACTCCAAACTTTCTTCCTGTGGGGAGATGAGGGGCAGGGGCTAACCCCAGCCTTCACAGTATTCAGTGATCACAGGGGTTATTTAAATCTCCAACACCTGGGATACTTTGAGAGATGGCTGCCTTGGTTTCACAAAATATTGATCCTCTGCCTACCTCTCCGGGCCCACTAGATGCCCAGTGCCTGCAGATGAATATTAATAAACACAGGCATCAGAACTCTGTGCTGTCACCCGAGAATCTCAGCTGAACATCGAATTTGGGAGCTGATGTCCTGACACTCCCAAACTTCTCCCTCTTTTTTTAGGAGCCATCTGGCAGGGTGGGCAGAGTGCTTCCTAGGCAAAAGATGGGAATGTTCGGCAGCAGCGAGTCACACCTGTGAGAGTGAGATTCTACCAGCTCCCCAGCCTCAAGAAACTGCTCTTACACACTGCATCCTACAACTTCTCCCTTGTGCCTCTCCCTACCCCAAACATCCTCTTCATCAGGAGCCCTATGAAGCACAGACAAGAGAAGACGCTACAACCTGAGCAGCGAGGTGCCAGCCCGAGAGTCCACTCGCCTACAAAGAGCAGCAGCCTGAGGACAGGGACACGCGGGGACCGAATCTGCCTCCTACAACCAGAAGAAAGTTCGTGCTGACACAACACCCCAGTAAACCATGCGGTGGGGGGGCGGCTTCTGAGAGAAGCGCTGACAGGGTAGAGTCCTAATAAAGCCGTAAGATCTCACCCACACATGTATCTCCTAGATCAGCACTTCCAAAATCACCACCGAGAAACCAAAAATCGAGGAAAGGGACAGAAAGGGGTAGCTGGAGAGAGATCGCCTTCCCCCAGGTCGTCCTGGGTGCCCAGGCAGTTCCAGGAGGAGCAGGGAAGGGGGATTCCGCCCGTGCAGCCAGAGGGTGCAGGGAAGCTCCTTGCCCCACAGCAGCAGCGCCAGGAATAAATCGGGTGGGGGGCGCAGCTGCAGACACCGGGGGT